>NC_084998.1:18344397-18526897 GCF_963854185.1 Sardina pilchardus
CAGGAGATAAGTGGGAAAGAGAGAGACGGAGTGGGATTGGGAGATGGCCGCAGGTCTGATTTGAACTTGGACCCGTAAATGGGCGCTGTAGCCTGCTGCTTCACAGCGCCCCCCTCTGCTGAGTTTTCAGGAGAATGCAGTTAGTGTTGAGTGGCCATGTTAAGGTGTCTGAGGTCAGGTGGGCATACCAGGTAATATAAAATTAACAGAAAGTCCACAATCTCAACACCCATTGATGAACCATTAACAACAATATAGGTGTGTGATTGGTTCTGTTGTTCCTAAAGTCAATAATGAGCTATTTTGGCTAATGTGGCATTCAGAGAGATGTTGTTGTCATGGCACCATCATATAAGGATTCCTCCTATAGGCACTCTCATCCATACTGGCTATCAGCCTATTCACTGTGGCGTCATCTGTGAATGTTATGATGTTGTTGTCATGGGACCGAGGCAGCAGGCCTGGTGTGTGTCAGTTCTGAGAACTAGTGAAGACGAGTCTGTTTTGTCTATTCTCACAGTCTGGGGTCTGATTGTCTGAACATTGAATAGCCAGTTGCACATGGAGTTGCTTAAAGGGACACTTCACCGATTAGCATTAAGCTTTGTATCTTTAGAAAACCAGTCATGTTTTTGAATGGTCGTGCATCATTCCCTCAGTTTGCCTTGAGATGGGAGAAATACGGATTTCAATGTTGGACTTCCTGCTTTCAATGATGTAAAAATCATCATTTTACATCATTGAAAGCAGAAAGTCCTATTCATGGGTTTCATTGAAATCCGTATTTCTCCCATCTCAAGGCAAACTGAGGGAATGATGCACGGCCATTCAAAAACATGACTGTTTTTTTAAAGATACAAAGCTTAATGCTAATCGGTGAAATATCCCTTTAAGCCAAGATCTCTGAGTTTAAACACTAACTTGGATGGTAAAATTGTGTCAAAAGCAGAGCTTAAGTCTATCAACAACCTACATTACATTTCTGAACAAACCACGATAATTCTTGGCTGATGATATGTTAAGCCAGCCACACACTGTGTGTGTGTGTGTGTGTGTGTTTTTTTTTTATTTTTCAGTCGCATACGATATGGCAACTCACACCACACAGTTCAATCAGATGTGACTGCTGTGCTCGCACTCTACTGTATGTCAGACTGTTCGCACTGCAAGACAAATGACCAACATTTCTGACATGCAAGAAATCCAGAGCTGAAAAGTTGATTGTGACCTCTTCTAATCGCCTGAGGAAGATCCCACTGGAGGATCGAAACGTTGCCTTTTATGCAGTTAATAAAAGGTGTATTTCTGGAGCTTACCCAGTGTGCGGACCAATCAATTACATTCTCTTCTAATCGTGACAGTACACATTCACAGACTCCTTACTTTGACTCTGATACTGATTCTGTGTCCCATGGCCTGGCCTGTTGTACTTAAAGGTGAACTATGCAAGTTTTTTTGTAGCTTAATTTGCCTTGACTAATCAGCTTCTGAGTCATTGGAATGGTTATTTGACTTATTTCGGGTTGAATGACGGTTGTCTCGCTTCTCCCTAGCGCCTCGTGCGGAAAAACCACACATGCAAGTTTGTGCCACCGGGACTGGGATGATCACAATCTGCAAGCGTAAAACGAGCAAAAACAAAAAGCGAAAGCGAAATCAGTGATGAAATCGCCAAACCTGCATAGTTTCCCTTTAAAGGTACACAGAACTAAAACTCTTTATAATCCATTACAGAGATAACATTGGACAAGCTGTCTATTCCGTCCATTCCGTGTGTGTGCATCAACAGCCTTTAGCATCCATACTCAGCTCTGGCACTGTAAATGGGAATCAAACATAGTGGCTAATATCAAGCCCACACCAGCCAATCAACACCTTGCTTTAGGAACACAGATGAGGGGGTGTAATTTGATAGGCTGCTAAGGTGAGATATCAACAACCTTTTGCTAGATTCACAGACTTTAACAGACACATGCTATCATACTACAAGAGGCTGTACATCTTCATTCATTGTGTAAGCTGTAGGTAATTGATGCCACACAATTTATTTTTAGCCTTTTCAGCTTTCCGTAATTGGGAAGGAGGATGGATGATATTTGTCAGTGTGTTTATTATACTCCCTACTGCCAATATTCCGCATCATGTGGATTGTACATCCATCATCATCAATGTAATGCATGAGAGCGACACCTCAGCCATAAAGTGTTTTTTTTCTTTTCTGAGTCATACTATAAGTAAGGGCTAATCTAGATCACATAAATTACATGTAAAGTAGTGAAGGAGGAGAATTACATACTGTTTCGACAAAGTGGGTGGTGTAATTGCATTTAGTTACACACAGTCAAAGGATGCACGAAGACCTGCACATAAGGTGAAATTGCTTAGGCAAGCAACCATATTCTAATGAGGGACACAGAAGACGTAGGAAATTGACACACCTGGTGAGAGCTTGATGTTATGGTAAGTGTTTATGTGAGTGAGTGTGTGTGTGTGTGTGTGTGTGTGTGTGTGTGTGTGTGTGTGTGTGCTAAGTGAGTTTTGAATTGGATAAGTCATTTCAGCAAGGATTTTCACATTCATTACGGAAACAATAGTATATGGCAATGAACGGGTTCCAAGCCATTTGAAAATGTATGTAGAATCAGAGAAAAGCACATAAACCTGGACTTGCTCAGATACGACCTTAAACATTAAATGTGATCATTGCAATGTGCCCTTTAGGTCAATTTGTTTCATATTGGGCACATAGCTGCCGTTATGAATGAACCTTGAGACTGGTATTGACTGATCCAATTTGATTGCCTATTGGTGGTCATTTTGAAGTGTCAATTGGTACTTCAGGATAAGTGACTGAATGAAGCAAGGTTTAAGTAGGCTATACCATTGTCTTACATATCTGAATTACAAAGATTGGGCCTTTGCACCTGAACATGATGCGTAACTTTGGAGCAACAAATTAAAAATCAATTTTGCCACTTTGTTCAGATGGTCTGTGAGAATCAGATCAATTAATTTTATATATATAATATATTCTATTTTTGTATATAGAATTGAACATGTTGGATTTAGGATCCTCCACAGAATCTGTGGAAAAAGCAATTTTGTTTTTCAAAAATTTCATTAGGAGCCTGAGATGACCCAAAATATAATGGACTTATTGTATTGTGGCAAGATAATTACACTTTTGTGACATCCTTGCATGAGTATGAACTTGCCTACCAAGGTTGGTGTCTGTGTAACGTATAGTTTCTGCTGCCCAACTACTTTACAAATACAAAACGTATCCAGCAGCTTCACTGCTAGGACCCCTAAATATGTGCAACTACCTACTGTATACACTGCTAACCCCTACGCATAAAGGTCTAGGGTGCCTCCATCAGACAAAGACCTTCACAGAACAAGGAGAGGTTAGCCATTCTAAGCCAAATGCACTGTCCATTCTGTGTGTCTTCTGAAAATAAATCCAGTGTTTGTACACAATCCTGGATCTGTAAATAGGAAACAAACACAGGGGTGCATCTTCAGACAAAAAAACGAATACCAGCGAAACAAGAACAGGTGGCGCTAATTCTGGTGCACAGTGGGAAAGGGTGAGGGAGGGTACAAAGTATGTGAAAATATAATGTATGTGAAATAAACAACTATGTGAGCCACAGTAACTTGCAGGGTAAAATGTGTGGTTTAATGTCTGTTAGTAGGTGTCTCCTGAGCACATTGAAGGTCATGACACTGAAAGCTGTGCATGTCTCCAAGTTATGGCAAACTTGAAGGTATAACGTCGGTGTCTTCCACCACTAATGAATCCGCTAAAGGGGACAAAGCGGAGCGAGAGCGACTGCCTGGAACACTGTGCTGTTTTAATGAGCACTCCACTAATCAGACTATTGTCTCGAGCCCTGCCACGGCGTGGCATACATCCACGAGTCTCCATGCACACAGAGGCGCAACTCCCAGCGGGCACCAGCAGGCACCGGAGGAGCAAGAGGGGGCCTGGAGTCGTGCGAGGCAGCTCGACGCAGATGAATGGGAGCCGGCCCCTGGCGCGCTGGCTGACATTTTAAAGTAAACCTAAAGCCCGACAGGCTCTCATAACCCACGCGCAACAATAAAGAGAAATAAAGCACTAATGAGCATAACGGGAAAGCCAAGGTGACATGTTTATTCAAATCATTACATTATGCTAACATCACCTCCAGTCACCTTTCCTACGCAGTGCAGGGGCTACATGAGGCTTATTAAGTGCCACGGCGAAAGCTGGCCGCCCCCTGCTCTCTTGATCAAATCGGACCCTCGCTTCGTCGTCCTTATTAATTAGCTCCCAGTGTGCGAATACATTAACGTCAGGAGACTTGATATATGTGTGCTTAATGCAATCCGCAGAATGTGTTTTTAAAAATGTTGCTGCACAGGGCCTGCCTGGGCTAAGTGGTAAAAGTGGGATGGCAGCAGAACTGGATTTGTGGTTTGCCCAAGACAAAAAAGAAAAGAAAAAAGAAAAGAAAAAAAAATGTTCAGCTAGTTTTAAAGAGGCTGCTGGAAGACTCTATGACATGCATGTACCGTAAGTGATTCCCTGGTGAGACCAAATACTACTGAGCACACAGCTTGAGCACTCTGTGTGTGTGTGTGTGTGTGTGTGTGTGTGTGTGTGTGTGCGTGTGTGTGTGTGTGTCATGTGCAACACCCGTTGCGACGCCACAGAGTTTCTCCAGTTTGCCTGCCACGCAGTAGTCACAAGCAAAAACTAAATGATAGGATAATCTCCCATTAAATAAAAGAAATTACAAACAAGCAACCAGCCAGGGAAGCTATGGCAGTATGATACTCAGGTGTGCAATCTCCCTTTAAATCACTATAAACACAGTGATCTGTCAGAGAAAGCCAGCAGGTACAGTGAACGATGGTGTCATTACGAAAACATAAATCCCTGCACTGCTTTGGCTTCCTGGTGACAGGCATTCTGTAATTACTATTCTTCATGTATACATATTCATGTTAGCAGTTGTCTAAGTACAGATCACTTGCTTAAATGCATCGTAATAGGTACAATTCTCACCATTTTTGTACATCTTTGACCATCCAGAAAGGCAGTATTTAGAGAACACTTTGTTTCTTTAGCTTACTTCCACTTTTTGATTGAGTCAAATGTGAATGTAATGGTCAAGTCATGGACGCTGCATGATGTTTATCAGCAGCCCAGATAGGCCTCATGTCTCCATCACATTTTACATCCAGATACCTCATGTAGCCTAACGGACCCTTAATGATAAAAAATGTGAGGTGAAGTTTTGTTGATGCAAATTTCTTCGGTGGTGTTCTAGAAGTTAGGATCTGGCCCCTTCAAAGGGGAACTCCAGAGGGCTGGTAACTCAGTCTCAGGGGCTACTGTACCATCATTGTGCCCCTGAGCCAGACGCTTAATCCTGAATTGTTCCACAGGGGATTGTTGGCTGTACGTACACTGTGTAAGAACATCAGCTAAATGAGGAATAAAGTGATATAATAATGTACAGACGGTTATTAGAGAAGGTGGGTGTTGGAGTGAGAAAAAAAGAAACAATCTCTTACCGGACTCATCGTCGGACTTGTGCTCGTGTTCGGAGTCGGTGAGGGTGAGGGCCGAGTTGTCCCTGCTGGACAGCCCCGAGCTGCAGCGCGACTTCAGCCCGCGTCCGCCCCACATCCGCACGGCCCGCTCGGGGGTCATGGCCTCCTCGGGGTCCGATTCGTTGTCGAGGTCCGAGGCGGCGCTGAGGGCGTAGCCGTGCTGGACCTGGTCCAGGTCGGAGTGGAACGTGCTGGACTGGGATGGCGGCTCACACAGGCCCAGCTCAGCCAGCGTGAAGCTCCCTACAATCAGCGACATCGACAGAAAAGCAACGGGGGTTTGAATGAGAGTGCATGTTTGTGTGCACTGCACGTACAGTACATATCATACAGTGCATACATAAAGAACATAAATAGTGTGTTGGCGTTTTAAAGTTGTTTTGTTTAGTAATTTAGTCCAATACAGGCAGACTCTATTTCCATTAAGGGAGGCGTTAACCTTATGAGAGTAAGTGGGGGAAAAAAGACATCCATCACATCTTCATGTCCTCTTAATTTGAAATAATCAGGATTGCAAATAGACTTTGAAATTATGTCTGTGTTATTTGCAGTCGTCTGTATTTATATTTAGTGGAGACATATTGTGCGTATCAAATCTCTCTGTGGCTCTTTTTCGTCTTCGCTCGCGGGCTGTGTTCGCCACGCTACGAAATGGCCAAACTTTGGAGCCAGAGGCAGATGGGCCATCCTTGCGAGTTGGACTCAGCTCAAAGCCTCCGAATCTAAGCCCGAGCATTTTCCTTGACACTCTCCCACTGCTGCCCCCCTGGCTCGCGCTCTGTGATTTCAAGCACCATTTGTCATCATATAGCAGTCATAGTAGTGGTGGAGGTGGTGATAATGGCGGCCGAGCTACTATTTCCATGTATGATGGTAAGCAGCATGTTGTGAAGATAATCGAACACGGGCAAAAGCAATTATCTGAATTGAAGTACATCAAAGGGAAATCAATAAAACAACAAACACCCAATTAAGTCTGAGCTGCAGAAAAAAAGCAATCAAGCAGGAGGCGACCACAAGCCATGCATTTCCTGCAATAATTAAAGAGACGTTGTGGTGGGTGCAATCTCCTGCAATCAACCCAGAAGATGGAGCTAAATTAATTAAAGGAAAAAATACTTTGAGACAATTTGTAAATGAAATAGGAAAACACGGTGAAAGGCCAAGGATGCTCTGTACAGGAGACAAGGTCCTATCTTATTCCTGCACAGGCCTATCCCTATGATGTTTAAGAAATAAATAGTCGCTTCCTAATAGCCTGTCCAATCTAATGACACGTCCTGTCTTTGTTCTGTCTGTTGTTTAAACTCACGAGCAATTGCACATTCCCTAATTCACAACAACAAGCCGGTTCAGGTCACTGTTTTAATGGCCCATTCTGATTCAAGTGCCAATTTGCCGAAACTCCTCACAGTGTAGTTTTAACTGGACTAAAGATGAATGTTTTTTGCTCACAAATAACTAGACATCTGGATGAACATTGTGACAGCTGTGTGAATACATACAGTAGATACACATGAAACATCAAAAGGAGAAACACAATGCACAAACAAAATGGACACAGGAGAGAGTCGAGCTTTGTATCAGTAGTCCTCATACCTGCCACACCAACATTTCCTGCTAATATATTGTGTATGTACCGGTGCAGCACATATACAAGTATTACTGGCACCTTCTTTCTATCTTTCTATCTTCTTCAATCTATCTATCTATCTATCTTTTGCTTTTCTTACACGGAAAGACATACTAACTGTTATTACTAAATGAACTTATTATTATGTCATTATTAAACTGTTTACCAGTTTACCGCTTTGGTTAAAAAAGCGTCAGCGAAATGTAATGTAATGTGTCAGTGTAATAATCAACAGGTATTCAGGACGATAATATGAAGCCAGGGTTTCATCAGGTACAAACAGAGGTCAGCAACACAGTATGGGGGGGGGGGGGGGGGGGTGGGAAGGGAGAAAATGTCCGTCTCTCCACGGGTAAGAGGGGGCAGGAGGAGGCAGAGGGAGGGACACCCACACATTTGTCTGTGAGGACACAGGTGCATTCGGGCCGGCTGTGACACGTACCTCTGTACTGCACACCTGAGAGGAAATAGCTGATGCCAACAGGAGCCAACTCCACGTAGGCTGGATGAGTAAGAACAGCACAGGACTCTGAGAATAGAGGAACATTTGCCTTTCCCTCCTCACTTCCCCTCCTTTTCATTCATTCTTTCTTTTTTTGCATTTTCTAACTTTCTATTCATCCCCCCTCCTTTTTTATGTATGATTCATTCTCTTTCTTTCATGGTTCGATTCAGACTGTCAGCTACTATGACATACAACTCAGTGACTAATGGGACCAAGGCATGTTCCAAGTGATGGAGGAAAGATCATTTCACTGCACAAATATTGTATCAGACCCCTTTAATGTGAACCCAAAACCAGGCAATATACAGTACACTAAATCCGATGAGGGCCACACTGCAGACATAACAGGTCCAGCCACATCAGACAACGCAAACTCTGATCCATACAAGAACACGGGGGGGGGGAAATGAACTGTGGGTTTGAAAAAGGAGAGTGTCCATGTGCTTTAAGGAGGCTGCAGCAACCCTTTCCATCTACACTTTAATGGAGAGCAATGGAGATGAGAAACCAATCAATACGCATATTTCCATGAAAGCAGCTGAAAACTAATGACATAGAAAAAGCCTCACAGTAATGTGTTAAACCCCCTTAACAATCTATTGGAGGTGGAAATAGCTTTCTCCCCATGGTAGACTCTTACAGCTTTTAAAACATTTAAGAGAAAATCACATATCCGATGCAACACTAACTCAGCTGCCTCTTAAACTGGACATAAAGGAATGCCGATCACACCCTCTCCCAGCTTATGGCAGTTGTTCAAGAACTCCTCTCACCTAAAGTAAGAGAAAGAAGACAAGACAATGCCATTTGCTGCACAAATAGTTTCTATGGTAACATGGCACACATGCCAGCAGGTACTTCAGTGTTTTTTCATACATTTTCCAAGTAATATCCAGAAAACAAATACTAAGGTGAACAAAAGATTACAAAGTCAAATTATAAGAACAGCAGCTAAAATGACGCATGATGCAAGCCCAAAGCAGCCTGCCCACAATCACAAAACAGCAGTTTCTGAACCAGCAAATATCTAATTTGATTGAGCTACAGCTATATACCGCCTGTATATATTCACTTTGTACACCTTTATTTTATACCAAAAGGTCCTCTTGTTCTGCATCCCTCCCTCATAGCCTCTCTCTTCCTGTAATCACTAGAGTGACATGTAACACACAGAGCGACTAATTGAATTCTGGCCAGGGAGCGAAGGCTGGACACTGGCGAGCACTTGTGATTGGAGACTTCATAAAGGGAGAGGTGCTGCTGTCACACCCCGCCAACATCATCCATGTCTCTGGCACCACTATAAGTCTCACTCTGTAAATTCAGAACTTCCACTCATTCACTTTTTACAAAAGTAAAGTACTCTAACAAAAGTTAGGTACGGTCGAATTATTGATTCATTTTTTATCAGATGCGAGGCATGCCATGAATGGTGGTGTCTTAGAACATTCCCACTCGAGCCTCTAGTTGAAGTAATGCGAAATGTGCTAAAACGCAAAGAACTGCACTTCAAACATCACCTCATAGATGAATATGAATTTGCCAGTGTTACAAAAGTTTTCCTCATTGTAATCCTAACTACGTGCGTCACTGTTCGGAAAGTAGAACATTTATGCCAAGTTTTAGGTCTTTAAAGCAACTTTACTTTAAAGAACTCCAGAGCAATAAATATTCAACCATTTAAGGGACCTTAAAGCTGATAATTTGCCTGAAAGGTGCTCATTTGTGGTAGATATTATAAAATGGCTTTTTAGAGGAGAGCTAACATTCTGAACCGCACTAATTTTACAGGCTTATGCACCCCTGGATCCCAGAATTACCATCCATTAGAGACCAGAGGGGGTGAAAAAAAAAATCAAGATCTACTTGACTGCATTATTGTTTGCCTTAAGAGCCTGACTGGAGCCCATTCCAGACAACCTCCTAGACTATAAGGTCACATGCACTCTCTTTACTTTCCTTTTCATGGCAGGCTGATCTGATTTATGGACACCATGTAAAGTATAAAGGTATTTGCATATAACATGTGTAAAGAGTATGTTGAAAGTGAATGAAAAAAAGCAACATACTAACTTCTTGCTTAAATCAGTATTCTTATCTTCTTCTTTGAACTGAAATGTGAAGGGGGGGCATGTATCCTATCAAAGAAAGGTCTGATTTGATCATTTCACAGAATGTTTGGCAGTAGACACTCTTACTGTAGACATATCAACATGAACAATCTTGCTTGTCAGACAGCCCAGAATATAACACGATTTTTTTTTCACCCACTGAGAAGTGCCATGTGAGGAAAATCAATTCTTACTCCTTCATGGCTGCAGATAGAGAAGGCAACATGGCATGCCCTCAGGAGCCAGTATGGGGATGGACAGAAGGACGGAAGAGAGAGATTTAATGTTCTTTTTCTCCCTCCCTTTGGACCAAGCCCCTACTTTCTTCATTCTGCATCGTGCCAGATAACCGTTTCAAAAGACACGCACACCACGCCTCGTCTCTAAGTGTGGAGGGGAAGAGACTCGACTCGGCCAGGGAGGGCTGGAGAGGAGCTCATGGAGATCACGGCTGTCGATTTATCCTCTCACACAGACAGAGAAGGGCTTTGGTCCACCAGGGCCTGCAGATGGGACCTCCGTGGCCGACAGCTCTCCCTCCATCACTCGCTCACCCTTCTCTCCCAAAGATGAGGAGGACGAGATCAGCTAGTATTAGCAGAGTGGATCTCACACTGGAGGAGTCTGTGCACTCTACTGAGGAGCCCATTCAGACCTTGAGTTTGCCTGGACACCGCATGAGTATATGGGGAAAACCACTCCTAAACCACTCCAAACCAAAACATATCACATACACTTACTGTGATCTTGGCTAAGTAAATACAGTGATTAGCTGAACACTGTATTGTGTAGTCTTGGCAACATTCACAATGACACGTTTCACAAGTTAGTCAGCATAAAAACTCAAATGAAATGACATTTCAAGAAAACTGTCACATACGCTATTTTCAGATTCCAAGACACTTCGTCTTGCTATACTGCATGAGTAACCGAGCTGAATGTCTTTTCTGAAGCCCTGCTTGGCCTACAAAGATTAGAGAATCTGTGTTTTATTCTGCCAGGGGGACATTACAGCCTGCCACCAGATGTTGCGGAGACACAAACTGCTCTTATGGGCCGATTCCGAGGTGCTTTCGGAGCCCAGAACTCTGCGTGCTCTCGTTTCCGTGCGGCCATTACCGCCGCTCCCTGGACTTCCCCGCCTCCCTCACCATATGGCTCATGGCTGGGCAGCCGGAGAGCCTAGACGGACTCCTCAGCAGAGGCCACATAAGCAATGCATCACCTCTGTGGGACTGGCCCCTCTCTCGCGGAAAAGAAAAAACACAGCAGAGTTCATGATACCTACAAGACGGCTGCTGCCTGGAATATGAAAAGGGGTAAAAGGAAGGGCAGAGCACAGAAGACTTGTGGACTATTTATGCTACTCCCTGGCTAAATGCCCCTGCTGTTTAGTGCCGGGATGAAAGCTACACTTTCACGCCGCTCCCTCCCGACCCGCTCGCAGCTTCACCAACAAATGTGCCTCCCAGGACGTCTGTTGAAAGACACACTTCCTGCAATCTCACGTTGACTGGAGAGTGTGAGAGGAGCGGCTTTGCAACCGGAGCTGTCTGGCCTAAATGATTCAGAGCTTCAGAGATGCAGTGAACAGCGTAAGCATGTAAGCATTAATGGGCATGTGTGTATGTGTCTGAATGTACAGTATGTACAGTGTATGTGTCAGTGAGTGTATGCTGATGGGTTGGGTGAGTTGTTTGTATGTATGTATATGTGTGTGTGTGCGACTGTGTGTGTGTGTGTAGGGGTGAATGTGGCAAAGAGTGCTGTGCTATGATTTTCCACACCATTTAAGAGAGCTCTAAGGAGTAGAATGGAGGACAAGGTCATCAACTGCTTTGGAGGCATGGAACATTCCAGCAACAATGGGCTACCGATGAGTGGCATGTTAATTCTTGGTGACAGAGGACCCACATCTTCCTCTGCGCTTTGATCTTGGCCAGTCTCCACGGAATGCGCAGAAACCCTCCGAATGAATAGATGAAATAAATAGATGTGTGCCTCTGCAGTTAATTTCACATAAAAACTTTCAGGGCTCAAAGCGTCAAGCTCAAATTGGATTTGGCTTTATCCCTCCAGAGGTATTGTGCCATGGAGCCAGCACAGAGGACTTTCACCAATCAGCAGCAAAGCCCCAGCAAATTACACTGAAATACAGCAAAGATGTCAATTATGTGGCCATTCTGTCAATAACGCTAAAAGGACTTCAACGAACTTAGGGCTTAAAACAGGGATAAAACATTTTTGACTTGTCACTCTTCTGTCCAGGTTGTCTGAGCTATTGAGCTACCTGTCCCCATATACAGTAGTGGCCATTTTGATCTTTCATCATTATCCCCGTCATATTATTTTCATGCATTTACTTCAACTAGCGGCCCGCGGGCCGGATGCGGACTATCTTGACACAAATAGGCTACTCAGACCCACTAGCCGCTGTAGGCTTTGAGAAACACAAATAGCCTCAAACTTCTTTAACTTGAGGCCTGGTTATGGCAGACTTTGGGGTCATAGGGCCCACCTATACGTACCTCCACCCCACTATTATCACAATTAATAGTCAATAGTTAAAGTGCTAGTTTGTGAAAACTATGCTCATGTGCACATGTCCTATGCACATCAGAGGCCTGCTTTACTAATGTAAGATATATTTACAATAGTTCATTGTATGAAGTATGAAGTACAGTACACTCTCTACTTCCCGTAGTCTAGACGTGACCACGTGTCGAAACATGAGGCACAGGCCCTTGTGGATATGAAGAGGCATCTAAACGCCAGCACATACGTCAGGGATGTAAAAGCCAATTAGGGCAAAGTCCCAACGTCATGAAGGCAGGGTCTACAGTAGGTACTTGGAGAGATACTGACGTCATGAAGGCAGGGTCTAGGTACCTGGAGAGATACTGCGCTGCTGCGCAGCAGTCGCCTTGCTCCCGCGATAAGCTAAGGCCATGTGATAGCGACTGCAGAGTTGTAAACACACCCATCTAGACCATCGTGGACAGATTTTTAACCACGTGCATCTTGTGCTGCGCAGTTCTGCGCAGCGCTGCTCAATGCTGCGCCATCACAAACTCGCTTAATGATATATAGACCTCTGAAGTTCGTCTACAAAAAAAGCTACCATCTTTGCCCAAATAAGGAGATCCGGTATCTTGAGATTTTTTCTATAGGAAAATAACATGTTAAACTCTCATGGGGATGAGGAAATTGGAAACGCAGATGCTCTACACAGTTTTGTCCTCTGCCTTCGAGTGGATACTGTGATATTTGGTGCGTGAAGAAGGCACACTTTGATCTTCGCTAACCCAGAGCTAACTTACAGTAGGCTACAATGCAACTTGCCATACTGTAGATAGTTAGCTTCAATTAACACCCGGATCTCCTTATATGGGCAAAGATGGCAGCTTTGGCTCCTTTTTGTAGGTGAACTTCAGAGGTCTATTTGTACCATACAGGGTGTTAATAGAACACATTGCTGTGTGCACGATACGAATAGCCTTCACTTCTAATTGCACCAGGGTACAAAAATGCATACGGCACACTGCTAATTGTAAGGGTGCAAATACGTAGCCATACCCATATCTTTAACTTTAACCTATTAAATGTAGCTGGATACTTATGAATGCAAGTATCTATGCCATAATAGAGTCATTTTAACAAAGCCATACTTTGGGTGGCCCGAGAAAACAGTTATTTTCTGTACATTCTTTGGAATCATCTGGACATTCCAGAACACTAGGCATGTAAGCTGGGCTCCAGGGGGAATCAGGAACCATTGTTTTAGCATTCAGTGGTCAGGCTCACTAGATGTAATGTGAGAGGCTTCTGAGGAAACCTGTGCAGTAACCTGTCTGTATGATGCACGTACTGTATGTAAGATCAATGACTGCAGCTCTTAGTTTTCTCCAGGCAATCCTGGCTGAATATCAGGGGTTAATTATCCGCTGGATTCTTTGTGAGCTACTGACTGTATTCACTTTGAATTCATTTGGTTTGCTTTGTACCTGACCTCATACTGTAGTTAAAAAAATATGCACATAAAACAAAATCAGTTACATATTACAGAACACAGAATTAGTCTCTCTGGGAATAACAGTTGCTTACACTACCTGCTCATCAAAAATACTTTCATTTGTGTTTGTATTTGGATATTTTTTCTAAAATTACATGTCTTTTTACACTCACTGAGTTTTTGTATTCATCGCTGTTACATCCCTGGACCCACTGTCAACATTAATTATGTACACAATTCTTGTCTCCCATTTTAAATGCACATACAAAATTTAATTTTCATGCACCATTGTGCATATGAATGCAGTTTTCCTTTTAAATCTCTTCCAATAAATTGTATTGAATGAGAATGATGAGCAACAATAACAGCAAAATCAATATGCACAATGCATATTTCATGATTTTGGAGCAGGATCCATTCCAGCCTTCCTACCGCCTGTGATCCCACTTCTAATCACAAAACTCACACAGCCGCTTGTTCTTTTCCCATCACTTTCATATCACAAGTTCAACCACCTGTGAAATTAATGACAGAATTGTTGTGGTTATCGCGACTCACTTAATTCCCATATGCCTACATATAGCTTGCATGTGCATGCAGGTGTTCAAAAACAGGGTGGAAAAGTTAAAAGCTAAGGAAGTGAGAAAGCAAAACGAGGGGGTGAAAATGAAGAAAGGTGAGACGTGTCGTAAATGCAAGAAAGGAAGATAGAGAAGGACAGAGGAAGAGTGAGAAAGAGAGAGAGAGAAATAAATGGAAAAGAGGAAGAAAAAAGTGGATAATTAAGCAGTATGGCACTACCAACACCACAATCATGAGTACAATATTGCTTTTATACAACAATTCCACTTACAACTAATGAAGTTTAAAGACATCAAATTGTGTTTTCTATTGTTCATATTGATTTTTGTTCATTCATCCTGTGTCCCTTGAAAAAGTTCCAATCTAGTCTTGGCGTCAACTGTTGCCAAGCAACAGAAAATGTTACTCTGGAGCCTAGTTGTGAGCAAAAGGCTCCACGAGCACAATAAATGCTCGCTTGTCCTCATGTTACATGTTAATCTGAACATACTGTTCAGCAAATTCAATTTCTCATTCAATAACTGTCAAATGTGACATCATGAAATTGCTGATCTCTCAAAAGTTTGAATAAATAGATGCTTGCCTCAGACAATTACATGCAAAATGCAGAGTGATTACCAGCTGTATAGTTTGGCCCTCTCGTCCAATCAGACATGAATAAATAGTTTGAATGGACCTAACTGTTGCATGAGACACTGGACTCTACATAATACGGTAGTGGAAAAGCATGCTGAAAGGATGTATGCTGAATCAAAATGATCTAGCAATGTTAAAAAACGATCAACATATCGAGCGACTCTTGTTAAAAATGAATAATGAATCATTTACTAGAATAACAGGAGCTACATCATTTAGTGTGCGAATCTATCCATTTTTCAACATGGCTAGATATGTTTGATATTTTGGAGGTTAAAATATTGGTCCCACTTTGAGAGACCAGCTGTGAAAAGCAACAGAGAGGAACAGGCACAGAAAAACAGACTTAGGGAGAGAGAGAGGGCAAAAGATATAGAGGAGGCAGGAGTACTGTGCTCACCTTGCCTGACGTACTCCTCCCTCTCGTGGTGCACGAGCTCGGCGACGCAGCCCCCGTAGCGCACGCGGCTCTCGTGCTCGTAGGCCTTGAGCGTGCCGCCGGCGCTGGCGCTGTAGGCCTTCTGCGCCACCGCCACGCAGCACTCGTCCGCCGCGTCCAGGGCCGACGTGGCCGTGCCCATGCCCGTGCCCGTGCCCGTGGCGTAGCGGAGGTCCCTGCGGAAGCTGCCGGTGCCGCGGCCGAGCGAGCGCTGCAGCTGCTGCCGCCTGTCCCTCATGTCCATCACGGCGGCCGGGCCAGGCCTCACACGCGCGACGTCCTCTCCTGCCCCCAGGCACCGCCACAACTCACAGCCTCCACCTGCGGGAGCACAACAACAGCCAGGGGAGCGTCAGTGCATTTCAGCTCTCTTCTACACATTGTCATGGGGCTTATCTGAACTTGGTTCATAATGACACAAAACGTGCGGAAGACATTTCAGAGTTAGTGAAGCAAGTGGTAAACATACAACACAGGCATCCACTTTATTTTACATGTTGCTAGGGCGATAGATCAATCAAAAGTGTGTGTGTGTGTGTGAGAGAAAGAGAGAAGTAGAGAGTGAGAAGGAGGAGGAGAGAAGGAGAGTTTGAGATTGAACTCTCTTACCATGTGGCTGTAATACTAAAACACTTTCAAAAGACTCACTTTGTTTGTGAACACCATCATAGATTTGGATCGATATCGAAGCATATCAAGGCAAAAGTTCTCCAGCTCTACAGAAAAAAAACATCCTCTATCTTGAAGAAGTCATTGGAGACAAAAAATAAGAGGGTTTCCAAAGGCTTACTGTTACTGAAAAAAAAAAGAACTACAACTCCCATGGCTCCCTTGCCTACAATGGGGCCAAGGGATTTGAGACGCAGAGACAAAGAAAGGAGATGGACAGAAAGACAGACAAAGAGACAGAGATGAAGATAGATGAAAAAGGAAAGAAAAAATAAAGAGTGAGAGGGTGAGAGAAGAGAGTCCCTTGAAGCAGGCTTTGAGGGAGGTAGCCAGGCCCTCTTTCTGACACCCTCCTACTCTACATCTGTTTGGGAAGCGGCTCTCAGTTTAGCAGGCCAACTCTGAAGCAATGAGTCACAAATAAACATTCATAACACCCCTCAGGACATCACGCATGTAACACACAAATATACCGCCTCAGTCTATGGTCCACATAGACTCATTCCATATTATATAATTGCTTAATGGAGGAACCAGAGGCAAGATTACTTTATCCAAGGAAAAAAAGGAGTGACCGATCCAAAATAAATAGACCAGCTGGGTAGAGAAGCGCTCTGGGACAGGCAAGCATGAGTGGATGGGTGAGCTTACTGTCTTCATTTTGATCCACAATTGGCCTCATTACCCGTTTTCCACAGGACAAAGATGGCATGGGTGGGAGCCTCATGTTTAGCCAGACCGACAAACCTGTAGTCCAGTTAAGGTGCTTACAGTAGGTCAAAAAATAAACCAATACCCACTGTAAGACTCATGGATAGTACTGTAGGTATTAGTCAGAAGAAGTACACAGTTGTAGTTGGTGTAGTAATAATTCAGTGTCATGATCAACATTTGTTTCTATTTGATAGACTATACACTTATAGTATATACTGCCTGCCACTTAGCAATATAATTTTTCAAGCTGGTAAATCCTTTCATACATTTCTTGTACAAATGGCTACTGAAATGAACAGGTCCCAATACATCTGGAGATCAAGAGAAACAGGACTTGATGAGGAATCCATTGGGAGGGGGTGTTGGCATGGATCCTAGCTCTTTTTATCATTTTATGAGACATCTTTGTCAACACAACATATTTTAGCTACTAGCCTTACAACTTCAGAGGAACATAACATATCATAATATAAGTATGAGACTGATATTGATATTGACTTCAATATTCCATCTTAAAAGAGGTTAATTTAGTGTTTTGTCACTTTCGGTTTCCCATTTCATACACTATGCAAACAGACAGGGCTCTATATTCCTTTGTTCCGTAGTCCTTCTGGTTGCCCTGACGTCTCATGCTGTGTGTTTTCTCCACTGTTGCTACCTGTAATTGTGTACAGGTGTCCCTGATTGTGCGCTGGCGGAGGGGGTTGGGTGTTGGACCTGTAGTTAAAAGCCGCCCATCTCATCATGGCCGTAGCTCATTCCCTCGCTATCCTTCGCACACTACACCGCTGTGCTTCTGTTGCAGGCCCTCAGCGTTTCATACCGGTGACTACTACATGTAGCTCAATAGAGCTGTCTCTCAGACAAGAGACAGCTCTATGGTCGTACATCTTTTTCGGCCCCTGAACGGAGTGGCAAAGGACAAGCTCTGCTGGACTAAAATCTAAAGTCTCCTGGAACCACCTCTCGTATGGCATAGACTGCCAGGACCCCTCGTCCCAGTCACGCTCAAATTCAAGACAGTATGTGATTTTAAGGGTTTGGTGAAACCTTTCATGCACACCCTGAGACTGAGGATGGTAACAGCCAGTATGTGTAACTATACTGGATGAAAAAAACTTCAGGATATGCTGCGGACAAATAATCGACACCTGAAGACACTGGAGACACCACCAGGCATGGGGGAAAAAAATTGCCACCGCCATTTCCACAGGTCATTTCCGAGCAGCATCACGACACCTTCCACTGGAAGATAGGGGTGGATCCTATTACATCATCAGTGCTGGACAAAAGGGATAAATTGTGTAAATGTACGTATACAAAGCCCATTTCGAATCCTCTAACCAAAAAACTTGATTAGCTCCAGTGCTCCAATATTTTAATGTGGCCATGCTCACTGGGTGCTCCAGGTAAAGCGACAGTTCCATCAGTAATAAGAGGCACAAACGACAAACAACTATTAGCTTGGTCTGCACCGTTTAGGGGATTTAAAAACATCTCTGGGTAAATTGGAGATGCACAGGCCGGTCTCAGTCTTTATTGAACGAGTGGGAGAAGTTTTATTTCTTCACTTTGACTTTTAACAGTCGGCCAATACATGGCCCCGTCTCTTGCAGTAGACACAGGTCGGAAGAGTGGGTCTAGACAGGGGCACACATTTGTCAAAGCTTTTTTATGCATGAATGGCTGCTGAAAAAACACCAAAGTGAAATCCTCAACATGTCTGCAGATTAAGAGGAGAGTGACGTTATGGAGAAATCCCCAGAGAGGGAGAGGGAGAGGGAGAGATAAAGAGTGGCTCCGGCCAAACTGCGGCAGGGTGCAAGGACGGAGGCCACGTTACGGATTTCGGTTACATTTCAAGACAAAAGGGCTCAACAAGCAGACAGGGGCCTCCTCCGTCACCGAGAGAAAACAAAAAAATAAAAAATCAGACTCTTTTGGACTCGCCACAGCGGTGGCAATCCTCGCGCTCCATTAAAACTAATCCCCCAAATCCACACTGGGCAGAGCGCTCGCCGCCTTAATCTGCCTGAAAACAAAAGGATTTGGGGTGCCACCGACTGACTTTGCCACCACGGTGCTGGCGGGCTGTAAGGATGGCATAGTTGGCACAGTGCGGACACCTGTAGACCCTGATGAGCCTATTAGAGAGTGTTTAGCACAGGGCAACGCCGTTCTGTAGCGCAGCCAAAAGGAGCCAGTGCTACGCAGTGGAACAGGGAGTCATTCAAAGCTAAAATATACAAGACCAGCTTTGCATGACTGGAAATGTTCCAGCACGGACACCGCCATCAAAGGGCTGAAGTGCCGCACATGAGAGAACGACATACGATTTATCACGTGTGCTGAAACCCGACTGCATGTGCCAGGAGACACATTTTACATCCCTGTCCCCAAGCATGAAATTAAAGAGATAAAAACCAAGGTGCAGAATAAGGCCTCGTTTTTCAGCAAAAGCAGAGGGAGATGCAAAATCATACTTAGGGCCCTCATTTGAGCGACTGCCAAGGTGTCTTACATCTAAAGCCTCACACAGTTTTTGAATTCTTTTATACATTTATTTGCCTAGCAATGATAGATTGGACCATATGTTAGTTTGACACATTAGACTTAAGACTTTGAATGCCCTTCACTCAAATGAAGGCTCATAATAATAGATCTTATAATGGTTCTTATAAATGTAGTTTATGCCTTCTACTTCTTAGAATTGGAATTAAAGTTAAGCAGATCTGCATTCTGCCGTGCGCGCCTAAGTCGGCTATTTCTATCTGTATGTCTCTGTGTTCTTAGAGATAACGAGAAAGGGCTGTTTCGGGAACTGTGTGCGTTTGAGTTTAACATTCTCTTTGAGAGAGCAACAGAACTCATCAATTTCACCCTCCTCAAAAGGAATGAAACAATAAGTCGAACGAACACATGGAAGATGATGGAAATTAATGTAGAGAAATGTAGCGACCTTAAAAGAGTGGAGCGGCATGAATCACTAGTTCATGGTTAGGTGAGGTAAGGCTTCCTTCTATAACTTTGATTTGTTCGTCGGGGCTCGAAACCCGTAGAGAAACAGTGCTGCCCAACTGAGGAGCCAGAATTACAAAGATGCCTTTCAACCTATTGCTCGCCTGGGCACTGTGGCGATGGAAACACACAGGCTATTCTTTCAATTATCAAACACAAATGGCAAAATGTCAGCACGAACTCTGATGAATAGTGGCGGCCTAACAGTGATGAGGGGTATTCATTGCCTCATGGACCCTCAATGCTGCTACATCACAAGGACTAAAGGAGCACAAAGCCAGCTAGATGTAAAGGCAGACATGGCCAACTGCTTCACTGAATGGCACACTATTCAATTGGACTGTACTGTATACATTTCTTTAGTGGAGAGCCGAGCTTCTCTGTAGAATAGGGCTCGGGCACACGCCTTGCATTCTAGGAATATAGCCGCCATGTTGGTAGCGCACCGAACGTAATCTCCATCCATTCAGATGCAGAAGACAAGAAGCAGAAATATAGTATTAGCGATTCTTTTCCTCTTGCGATCGTGATTTGCGCTGTTACACCCTACTACACAGCAACATACGACCAAGGAGGCAGAAAGTAAGCAACAGGAACACACTAATAGGTGGGGGTAAATCCATAGTAATCCATAGTAAACTAAGGAGCGAGGCTGCCAATATGGCTGTGCCCGCAAAGTTTTCACATCATGATCCCGAGCCCTATTCAGCTGACAATCCTAAGCACAGGTGCAATGTGCAATGAAAACCACTGAGTTTGTGCAGCTTCGTAAATGAGTTTAAAATGTGGTGCATGCTCACCAACAAATCTAAAATGTCTGAACACGTGTTGAAACAAGCCACAGAGCCAGCGCCTTTTTCTATCTAACCTTGATTCTTGTACTAGAATTATGGCCCAGAGACAGCATGTGATCACTGTGGGTGGGTTGAATGATGTGTGACCACCTGTTTCCCAATCACACCTTGACAATAACCCCCACCCGCCCGCACTAACATCCTGCTACATGCAGAATGTCTGGTATGTGCACTGAAGCCCACCAGACTTCTTCAAAAATACAAGCTGCCAGGCAGCACAGCGGGAGATGAAGAACCCTGTGCCATGTGTGGCCCACATGAATATAAACAAAAAAATGGGTCTTTTTAAGGTGCAGTCTGCGATTCAAATCCAATATTATTTTTTGCCAAGTTCAGTGAATTGCTCCTCACGATCTACTGGCTGTCCGTTTCCATCATTGTGAACGCCAGGGGGTCAGTTTTTTCTTCTTCTTTGTTTAAGTATATTTTTTGGGACGTTTTATGCCTTTATTGATAGTGACAGGAAGTGAATGGGAGAGAGAGCGGGGGTGGGATCCGGAAAGGACCACAGAGTGGGAATCGAACTCAGGTCGCCGGCATACAGTGCAGGTGCCCCAGCGCCACAGCTGGGGCCAGGGAGGTCAGGAGTCTCAGGACTTTAAGGGTTAGCTTTCCAGTCAGCATCCCATCGTTAAAAATCACATATTCACTTCCGCCCACATTTTCACAATCAAGCCAATTAAGGGCCACATTACTTGTCAACTCAAAAGTATGTTGCCTGTGTGGATTGGTGGATGAACAGGCAATTTCTTGCTAGGAGGATCAGCCAATCCTCATGGACAACATAATAATGTGGCACCAAACAGAATGTGGAACTGACCAACCACCGTCATTTCGTATGCAGTGGATTAGTATGGCATGTTCCGGTTCCTAAGAAAAAATCCCTATGAGAGAATGAATGGAGATTCAGAAAATCATGAAAATAATGCCCCCGATAGTTAATTAATTGCTTGAGAGACCCTGCATTCATTTCCTTTCAATAAAACAAATGTGTGTCATCCCCATTTGAACTTCTGAGCTCTAAAATATGACTGTTGCTATGCTTCCACTCCCCAGCTAAAAACACCAGACTTTAGAAGTTTTAGAGCAGAGCTTGTTTGTGAAAATGTGGGCAGAAGTGTGCACATATTGGACATCACTTTTGAAGATGACAGCCCACTGAGTATATTTTGGGCTGAATTAGCTAGTCTAACATCAGCAATTAAAATGAATGGAGGTGGTACTTGCTCACTCGTTCCAGTTCTATATAATATCTCCAGGAAACAAACATTGTGGCTTGGACCAAGCCATGAACAAATTCAGCCTATCACCACATTGCCTTATTGCTTCTTTCACAGAGGGGAGGGTGGCAATTTGATTGGCTATTGAGCTCAATCATCGATAAACTTTTGCCAGAATCGTATACAATCCCTTTAACACCACAAAGCTTCAGATATTAAGTAAGTATCACCAAATATAAAAATAGGTCAGGCTAATCAGACTAATAACACACAGAACGCTGCATTTTAACAATATTTTTATGAAAAGAAATATTATATTAAACAGGAATATAATATTAGTACGCTCAGTGAAACAAACAAATGGCACAATCAATAGTTATTTCCTTCAGTGGGGTGGGGTGGGGGAGGAGGCCCTGTGTGGACAGAGAGCCGCGCTCATTGTGAATCTGTGTCGGTTTGTTCCCACTCAGCCCGGCCTGAGAGTCTGTTGAGAGGAGAACCTGTAATGAAGACAACGCAAGTGGAGGGAAGTGAGGACGATCGCACCCTCTCCCTCTCGCTCGCCTGCACACGCTCACGCTCCCCGCTGAAGGGCCGCTCCACAGTCCACTTCATCTTACACCACACACACACACACACACACACACACACACACCCCGCAACGCATCCCCCCCACCCTCCACCCCTCTGAGGTTGGATAATGGGTCCCCTCTCCAAACACATTATATTCCATATGAGGCGGCCCCTTCCAGTGAGGCTGGAGTGGGTTCCACTCTCCACCGCCAAGTGCCATAAAATTAGATATTCAGCCACTACACTGTGGACTGGACCGGGCGAAAGGATTGTCACTCTGCCGCGCGCGCAATCTCCTCTTTTTGTCCGGCTTACAAATGTGCACATTACGCTCCCGCTCGCTCTCTCTCGCTCGCTCTCCCCCCGACCCGACATTAGGATGAAATTCAGAAATTAGGATGAAAGGAGGACCTCTTCTCTCGGCCGTCTCTGTGTCCCAGCCAGCACAGTCGCCGACAACATGAATCATTTGACAGTTACAAAACCATCGCAGGGAGCATAGCAAGAGAGAGGGGAAAAGATAGAAGGAAGAGAGGGAGAGAGAGAGAGACAGAGAGACAGACAGACAGACAGACAGAGAAAGACAGAGAAAGTCAAAGAGTGAGGGGGGCTGGTGGTTACGTAACACTTTAAAACCCGAAATCGTGCAAGCAGGTAGATGGCCAACTCTTTGAGTCCTACATGGATGAAATAAAGCACTCACTGATGCCAACACAGTATCATCCTATCTCATCTGACTCTACACTCCCAGCTTTAGCCCCTCCCCCAGTTAAGGGCAACACGGTCCCGGGGAGCAGTCTGAAATGAGAAAATGTTGTACAGTGAAACAGGACATCACTGGAGCAGCTTTGTGTGACTGGATGTTTTCCAGTAAGGACATCATCAAATGGTTGAAGAGCCACCACTAACAGGGTGCTTTAGGCAGAAGAGAAGTGACACAAGCACAGTACCTAAAGGAGGTACTGAAACATGGCAGGATTACAGATAGAACAGTGAAGAGGAGAAGAGAATAAAGTTGCGCTTTTTGTGCCACAGTTTTGTGCTACATCTTTGTATAGAGTAAATGCCTAGACATTAAAATACAGTTTTGCTTTATTGGTTGGTTCAATACATCTGTTATGTACTGTACGTATGCTGAACATCTTTTTTGGAGTCTTTGTTTTTGATTGATGTGATTGACACAGCGAGAGGCTGTATTTATTTTCTATCCGTGCTTCAATTTCGGATTGAAGAAAATCAGGCCGCAAATAAATGACGTGAAGGATCTACATCTAAAAGGAAGAAAAATGTAGGGCTGCATGAAACCGTTTTAATGATTTGATTGCAATGGCAATGGCTGAAATCACAAAGATCTGCCGTCTATTCATGGCCTTATGATCCAGAAGAGCTGCTATTACTTGACAAAGACCAAATGAGCGGAGCACAAAGCCAACTAGATGTGAAGACAGGCACAGCAGCTGCCTCAGTGAATAGCACAACAGTTATTATCGTACGGCGCCGTACATTTCTTTAGTGTAGAGCTGAGCCTTTAAATCATCCGCCGGAGTTTGGCATGTCTGAAGGCTTCTGAATTTCAACCATTCTGATAAACATGTTGTTCTGTACCAACTCTTTCCCCCCTCTTAACTTTACCATGTGGAGGCCCAGTATTATAAAATGCTTAATGAAGACTTAATGGTAAAACATTCTGTTATCATTCTGTCAATCATGGCAAATTTAAAATTAAGACTATAAATTGATATAAAAAATAAACTAGGATCACGGTGCTAATTAAACTTTGAATATAATATAATATAGCTGTCAAAAACAGGGAGAAACGTGAGAGAAGAAGAGGAGTGAATAATCCCCGTCTGTGGTGTCAGTCGGTCTTCTTGAGGCTCCTCGTCCAGGCTGTCATGACAAAGGCCGTCGGCCGCGTTCAAAAGCCTCGGCTAAGCCCTCAATGCACCAGGAGTCCTAATTATGAGGCAACAATTAGTGTGAAATCATCACAGTGTGCTGCTGATGCAGAAAGGCCCGGTTCTCGGGCCCCGTCGACACAGTCGGAGAACACGCTGAGGTCAGAGGAAATGACAAAAGAGCTAATTAAAAACGCTGCTATTTTCATTTCAATCATTCCCCTTTGTTCGCTCCTCGCCAGTGTACAGGGCAAACGCAGGAAGTGCTGTATAAATGTAGAGCAAACCAGTATAAGCCTTTCATCATAATCAACCAACAGACATATCATTGCGCTTTGGTTACTTCACATACTTACTGCTAATACAATTCCATGGGCATTTCGTAAAGGGCACCATCCTCTGGTAAACAACCTTTACAAAAGGAACACTTAACATAAGACTAATCCCATGTAAGACATATGGCTTAAGACTGAAGCCAAGATGTTGAAAGCATAAAACTGACTACCTACATAATGAGAGAGCTAGTGATTTCATTATCACATGATGAATATATATGTTTTTTACCAAAAACAGCAGGCCCGTAAATATGACAAGGTGTCCATGCTACACTTCTAAACAGGACAGTGTCAGAAGACGGCGGCGGCAGCAGCAGCAGCTATGTGAGTGCGCAGGGTGGGGCCACTTTGATTCTAGAGGTCTGGTGCCATTGTGATAAGGGCAAAGGATGACACACAGCCCTGCCAGACCACAGCTACACCAAGAGGGGTCTGCTCTGGTCTCTGTTGGAGCAGCAGCATCCGGCGAAGGGCTTCAGTTCTCGTGGCTCTAGAGATGCATTCAGCCTCCTCTGCTGCAGGCCTCCACACAGAAACCTGCTCTCTGTAATCACAGCAACCTTGGCACAGCTCAAAGGGAGCAACCAAAGGGTGAACGTTTCAGTCGTTTAGGGGGGGGGGGGGGGGGGGGGATACCTATTGTACTTACAGGCTAAGGCCCATAGGCCAAGCTCTCACATGTGCTAGAATTCAATAGTCAATAAAACTAGAAAAGTTTGTTTGACCCCTCAGCAAGGACAAATCTGTATGGTGTTCTAGCTATCTGAGGCTACACTGGAAATATTTGGACATGTTGAAAGACATCGAATGCCCAGTCAACGGTTAGCTGCAGCCTACATTAAAAATGCAGTGCATAAGTCTAGTGAATCTTCTTTAATCTCAACAGCGAATCCAATTGCACCCTTTCCTTCCGTGCTCCTGATGCAACGTGCTGATTGGCTGGCGCGTGGTGCACGGCTTGATTTGACGCACCACATTAGTTTCTCCTTTACAGAGCTATGTATGAACACATCATATGTGAACACGGACAGGACAGCAAGAGGACAGTGAGGGGTAGTTTGCTGAATTTGTCAAAAAATGAACTGGGTTAGATTTACAGACTGCACTCTTTTTGGGAGATTTATGCTGGGGAAAAAAAAAACACAAGTTATGCTTGACATGTACCGCAATACAACTGGCAGCAGAGGAAAGGTCTTCTAGGCTCAGGCTTAAAGCACGAGGGCCTCTAGATTCCATGGTGAGCATCTCTTCTCTCTGACACGTCCGACCTCCTATTAAAGCAAATGAAAGTCTGTTGCCACAATGGGCACTTCAAGTTCTAGGAAACATTATCCAAAACAGTGTACTGAAGCAAGGATCAGGCGAGCAGTGGGGAGTCCCCCCTAAGCCCTTTACACTGGCACAGATAAAGCAAGCAACACAATTATTTTCCCCTACATCCTCCTAGATTGAGTTTTAATGCCCGCTGCAGAGTCGTGGGGGGTTGTCATCTACACAGTCGCAAACCAATTCGCTCGGCAGTAGGCATTCACAACAGGCTCAGCACATGGCATATGCAAACAGCGGAGCAACTGTTTGCTTTGAGCATTTACAGCTGCGAGTGGCACACACATGGCCTCATACGGAGGAGACACGGGCCGACTGTGTGTTGCTGACTGTGTTGCTCCAAACTCCATGAAACTCTTGAATGCACTGAATGAATGAGGGGAAAACTTTTATTTCTTATTTTTATTTATTAAAAAAAGACCTAAAATCATGGCCGCAGAATGAGAACATATGCAAAATGATGAATGCAATAATCCTTATTTCATCATGCAGACCACAGTGCCATGCTCTTGTGTGGACGATATGTGAATCTGTTGATCAGACTAACAGTATGTGAGGACTGAAGCCTTCATATTTTTTTTTCACTCTCTTCGTAATTGACGTCTTTTGCCTGTCAGTGTTCCTGTTCCTAGTGTGACACCTGTCCGTCTTCACGGTGCGATGTGTCTCATGCTGTTCAGACAGTCTGGTGGTATGTTAGCGCATTACCATCACTGCGCATTACCCTGCCGCGCATTGTGTTGTATCCAGTGGCCTGACTGTGTTATGCAGTGGTGTTGTCTGTTCCTAGCACTCTGTGTGCAGTAATTGAGTCTTGCTACATTGTGAAGAGGAGATGACACAGGCTACAAGCCTCCCATTGACATTAATCAGATTTGTCCGTCTAGCAAAACTACTCAGAGATAAAAGTGTCGGAGAGTCAGGCGAAAGCATTAGACACCCGTAAACACTTCCACTAGACGGGTGAGATGCGACTGTCTACATTTATTGTTGTTGTTTTGCAAAGGCTCTTGTTTTGACAGACTAAAGGGCTTTTGTGTTGCGCAATGTGTTACAATCCAGAGCACGAAACCAAGTGGAACATTTTGTTGTATTTTTTCTGTTGAGGGGCTTTCTGCAGCCTCAAAAGGTCATGAACATTCAATGCAAAAACCTCACTAATCTATGAGTTTCAGTGAGCCACAGATAGAGCCGTTTAGTTACCTGCAGGCAGACTGTGTTTATCTGAAACTAAAAAAAAAAAAAAAAAAAAAAAACAGTGTGGATTGTGGATTAGAATGTCACATTGAGACAGCAGCCACTTTGTATGCAATTGTGAGCTTACGGTATGCTAATTTTTTTCTTTTCTTTTCTTCAAAAATAACAAGAGCGAAGTCCTGGTGTGACAAAGCTCTATTAACTCTACCTCTATGTCGCAGATTTAATGTTTGTTTCTCTTTGTCATTAATTAGTAATCTCTATAAACGCACGAAAAGGTTAAACAGATACAGCAATGTGGAGAAAAGAGGCAGAACACAAATAATTAAATCAGGTAAATAGTAGTTAGGGACAAGCTGTAAATAGATGTCAGAATCTACCAAGCATAAAACCAATGATGTGTAACTTCTAGTATCATACAAATAAGCACGTATCATAGCACTCCAGGTACTGTGTAGCTAGTTACTGAAAGCTTCAGCGAAGAAGGACTAGACCTTCTTTACTGACTTCTCTTGGCGCACAATCAAGAACGCAATCACATTTCCACAGGAGGTAAACTGTCTGCCGCACTATGCAAGAGAGAGCAAACACGGACCAACAGTGGGGTAAAGACCAAAAAACAAGCAACTCTTCCGACCCAGGAGGGAAATTAGGCAGAGCTTAAAAGTTCCAATGTGGAGCGACACAACACCAGCTGTGGCTTCACCCCCTGTGGAAGGGCTTGTGTGCTCTGATGTACATGGGCAGCTTCTCGCCGTGCTGACTCATGGAGCCGGGCCACGCATGCATAAACATGCGCCGACTTGTGCGCGCTCGCTCTTCCCGCGGTGCAGCTGTTGCCCACCTCGTGAATGATGAGGCAGTGGTCGCTTTCGCTTTAATTAAATCTTGGACCGCGCTGCCAGTGTCTGGAGGCTGCCACCGTGTGTGGCGTATAGGCCTACTTACCCAGATAAATGTCTAGGCCTGGGGAACCCGCAGAGCAGAGCTTGGCGGCTACTCTCAATGGCCGTCTCACTGGAATGCTTGTCCACTAACTCTACCGTCACCTGTTTTGCGTTTTTTTTGTGTGTGTTTGCGGTGAAAAGTCTCCATTACTGACCACTTAGAAGGCAAACATGGCCCAGCCTCTGTCTTTTCTGTCCTAACCACCACCACAGAGCTCGAGAGCGAGCAGCCGCCCGATTCCTTTAGCTGAGGAGATTGCGCTTGTAAATTATTTAGCTACACCTATTTGATCAATGGTGGAGAGTGCAGCCCCTGTGCTACAATACCGTTGTCTGTGTTCCCCTTTAAATATTGATAAAAAGAGAGTGGCGAGGGTGAAGGGCATTTGCACTTTGGAGTAGGCAACTCTGACAGGGTTTTTTCCCTCTTTTCATTTTCTCTGATGAATATTTTATTAGCACGCATGCGTGTGCACACATCCTTCTGTGGGATATTGTATTGACATTGACCTCCATTGTTTCAGGATCGTTTGAAACTAGCAAATCCGCCAGCAACTTCACACTTTTATCAGTGATTTATGCTGCACAAATGTGACATTCATTGATTAAATCCATTATGACCATAAGCACATAATAAAGATCCCATGGTCAACATGCAAATACTGTACGTTGAAATATGCTGGGATACATTACTTTGGAGAGAACATATTTTTCAACCTAACCAGGAAACGTGGAACACGTGTGTGACCTGACTTGTCTGACCTGTCTAATTTCATATTCAATAACCTAACGCCACAATTCAGCAGGACAATTTGGTGTGCTTTATAATGATGATGACCAACGTACTCCCTTGGAGGGCTTTTTATTCATCACTCAGGACTTTAATAGACCATCTTCCTTAGAAAAACGCTGTAATGTATTTCATAAAGGTCAACAGTTTTTACATGGACTCTAGGCTTCTATCAGTGATTCTTCCGGTCATTGCCATGCTTTGCACCGGTATATATCGCACTGGAATATTGGTGCATTAAAACTATCGAAGTCAGAAAGTTCAGTCCAAGTGAACTAGATCTTTTTAAAATGCCGAGTCCTGCTGGCGTGGCGTGGCGTGCACCTGCTGCTCAAGGCGAGATGTTCCAGACTACAGACCCCGTTTGACAACAGCAGCTCGCTCCAGTCAGGTGGAGCTTTATAGAGGAAGTTTGCTGAAGCAGAACTTTCTTTATGCAGCAGACAGAGAACATGGCTGCCCAGGCAGTAGTTGAGATTCCACAGCAAAGGGTGATGACATGCAAGCCAATAGTTATTAGCATTATAGATCCCCAGCGTCTCTACAATACAACCACCACTGCATTTAATAACATTACAAACACAGTACTTCTGTGTTGTGAACTACGATTTATGTTGTACTGTACTCTTGCATATCTACAATTTCCGCTTTATATTCTGCACACACACACACACACACACGCACACACACAGCGCAACACACAGATGTGCAGTCAGGCACATTCTGATGTGAGCTCAACCCCGCTGACTCTGAATGAACGTAGAGGCATGTTTTTGCAGCGGGGGAGAGCCCGAGAAAGTGAATTAAATCTACAGGAAACCACAATCTGCCAAACCGATATTGATGGAGTCGCCCTGTAATGAGAGAGAGAGAGAGAGAGAAAAAAACAGCTGGCCCTTATCCAGAGTGTCTTGCTAGCTAGCCGCACACTCCGCTCCAGATGACTGGCTGGAAGGCATCCAGGCTTGGCTGCAGACGTAAAGCTCAGATAATCCCAGGCATGGGCCATTTCACTTTTCACCTCAATTATTGCTAAAATCAAATACCAACTGCAGATAGTTTGCCGCTATGTTAAAATGAAGGCGATTATGGAAGCAATAGTACATGATCTGAAAGAAAATGGCAAGTGCTCCAAACAGCTGCCAATGGACACAAACCTGTGCTGTGCAGTTTACTACAACTACACAACAAACTGACCCTTGGTGACCAAAGAAACTACATTAACCTCTTGGACCCCAAGCATATGGCAACTTAAAGTGCAGCTGATTAAAGTAACGTGCATATTAACTCAGATATTAATAATTCACACATTGCATATTTCCTTAGTACCCTTTTCCATCATCATTGTGCTAAATGACAATGGGTATGGTGACATTTGGAAAGTGTCAGTCAGTGCTGCAAATCCCTACTTCACTTGCTTGAGGTGAGAGCTGTCCTTTGGTTTCACTTGAACTGGTCTACCAATGTGAGGCCTTATCCGGTGAGCCCAAGGGAGGACAGTCATGACTTTTTCTAATATTGCCACCTTAGAGCACAAATATGGTCAAACTTTCTCAACCTCAAACATTTGTTTTGGTTGCCATTTCAGGTATAGATGAATGCTGCCAAGAAAATGGTTTTGGATTCTCAGATGACTGTCACTGCACATGCCTGATTTCAGCTGAAATTATTGTTTTGCTTTTATTTTTCATACAATATGCTGTGACAATGTATATAGCAAACATCCCAAGTCATTCTACTAGGATTACATAAGGGTTAACATACTGTAGACTAAAATAGACTTGGCATACCGTTTCCATTATGCTGTGCTATGGGCAAAAAGATTACTCACTCAGCATTGCAACTGGCTAAAAAGCCTACAAAACAAACTGTAGATAAACAAATACATTTGCATAAAACAGTTATTATTTAATTGATTTATTTTTGTTCTCCCCAATTACTTTACAAGCAAAGAGAAACTCATGAAACAGTTGGGGAGTGAGTAGAGAGAGGGTGTGTTTTATCACCAAAGTGGAGCAAGACATAATTCATTTTATATGACTCAGTTAGTAGCAGCACTTAGTAGTTCATTTCAGCCCCCCTTCCCATGAATCACCATTTTGTATCAGCCGCGGAACCTGCCTGGCATGCAAATGGGCCTGAGTGAGAACAGCTGTGTCAGACCTGGGAGTGAGCAACTTCATCTTACAGCACTTTGGGGCCGCGGCCAGGCTGCTGGTAATTGGAACTTTAACCCCCACGGGGCAAAACAAGGGACATGTAAAAGAGCCGGTTAACGCAGTGGCCCGTCTGAATTGTTATTCGGCACACTGATGCCCGGCGGCCATGGCAGATAGATATGGGGTTTAGCGCCTTTTCATATCTTCAGCTGATGGTGTGAGAGTAGTATAAGAGGCATGAAGCCTTGGCATGCTGACATAATATGGTAAATCCTGAAATAACAGTTGCGTATATGCCTGTATTGAAAATAATATGTATACTGTATATATGTGTGTAGTATATCTCATTAATAAATACATAATAGCTACATGTATATCTATATCTATGTGTATAAAGGTATATGTATATGAAAATGTTCATCAAATGAAACAATAAAAACATACATTTTTGTTTATTGTTGCAAAATTGTTGTTGAAATTGATCTTAAAAGCTTAATATTTTCACCATGTTGCAAGTCGCTTTGGTTAAAAAGCGTCAGCCAAATATAATGTAATGTAAAATGAATCCATTCTGACCATGAAGATGTCAATAAACAAACCAGCACATTCATGCTATATCAATTGAGAGGACGTTAAGCGATCACCACATTCACACTTTAAGAAAGCTTTGTGGAATAAAGCTGAGCTATCCTTAGGCCATCACAGGTTAAATACGGAATCACTGGGATGACTCGTCAGTATTCCGACTCGTGTAATAGGAGAGTAAATTATTTAGAACAGGCCCCATTTGGTCTATTCCCAAACGATCCTTTCTGCACATTAATATAAAGGAGGAGAAAGTTGCAACTCTAAGGCTAGACTGTGAGAATTACTACTCTACTGAGGAGTTCACACACGCTATTGTATGCAAGATTACCCGAGAGACTCAACAAGATATGTCCTGGAGGAGCGATCTCACTCCACTCATGTAATGAAGCAGCCAGTTCACTTAATGCCTCAGAAATTACTGGGGGGAAATCGCTATTTAAATGCTGGACTCGACCGATGAAAAATGAGTTTCTTTCCACAGTATTCTCCTCAGTGCTCACAAACGCTAAATGCCAGTCTTTTTCATCCATACTACATCTCCCATGGCTGTTGTATGCAGGACACACACAGCAAAAGAAGACACTGAACAGGACAAATAATGGTGTACTTCTCTAGCAGTACAACCTCTCATAAACAAGCGCTTTGGAGGGGGAAAAAATGCATTTCCTGTCAAAAGATTTATTTCTGTAGTCAAGTACATGGGATTTAGATTAAATGTTGGATTTAGAGAGCAGATATTAACGTGTCTTAATCTTTCTGTCATTTCAATGCTCTATAGATAGCGAAACCCTCGACTAAAATATCTGCTATATAGCCAAAGATAATGCACGGGACACAATCCAAATACATAAGACAACGATGTATCAACTAATTCCTAAACAAACATGTCAAGGCTTTACACACATCAACAAAAAGATTGCTATGAATCAGCTCTGCATTTCACATATGTCATATTATAGTGGGAGGAGCACTGCAGGGTTGAGAAGTTCATCCGACATTATCCCCGTGCAGCATATTCCAACTGACATATCGCACCATGTTTATTTGGAAAGACAAACAAGCAGCCTCATTTTACTGCAGTGTAGTAGGCCAAATAGACTACCCGCACAATTAATTTCGGTCAGGTCTTGAAAAGTGCAAAAATGACACAGAAGCTGAATATTACATAACATTAAGATCATTATCCGCAAGTACTGTGCTTCCATCTGTATTTGTAGAGGAAATAACTACATTCAAAGTGTGAAAGTGGAGACAACTAACTCCCAAATGTGTCACAGTCCACATAGTGAACATGTGAACTTATGAAGACATTGTTTTCAACTGAAAAACAGAACACTTGTTGGGTTGCTTTCCTTTTAAGCTATATTTACAGTAACCTGACTCTGTAATTGAGCTAGAGATGGAATTGAAGTATATTACTGTAAATATGACAATATTTGCCAACCTTACTTATTATAAAGTGATTTGATGAACTAGTGGCAACAGCATAAATACAAACAAATCTACAGTAAGTAGTGACAGACATGGCCCTAGTGCTATAATATAAACAACCAATTCTACAGAGCCTAGGTTTTCACCCATGTCTCTGGTTCTGGATGAAAGAAAAATATGGATTATTTTCCTGGTTATAACCCAACAATATTTTTTGTGATACTGTAAGTGGTATTTTAATCATTTAGCACTGATATAATTCAGTAATCATAATTCGACAATTGATGGATCTCAACTAGAATGGAGATTTGTTATCTCCAGCATCCTCTAAATTGATGCAGACACACCGTTCACATTGATTAGATCTGTATCTAAAGAGCCAGAATGCCATCCTGCCACTGAAGGTCATCATATCACACCTTTGCAACATATGGTGACATAGATTCCGGAACCAGCCGACCGGGGCTGGCCAGTGGGCACGTGTGCCACTCAACCCATGTGGTGACGGAGGGCGCAGTCCCCTCCCTGCCCACGCCTTCTGTTTTACACCAGTTTAATGTTGCCGTGGCGGTTCCGTGCCCCCTGCCAAAGGCTGCTGACCCTATCAGCTAATCAGCCAGCTGGCTGAGGGTATAAGCGCTCCTCTTTCATGTAGAGGGGGGAATGATTTTGATTACTGTAACATGCCGCTAACGTTGGCTTCCATCATCCAGATATTCAAAGCAATGCGTGTAGCATTAACTTTGACCATCAAAAGGCTCAGAGTGCTATGACAAAAGCATGTTTTTTTTCACTTGAAAGACAAAGAAAACAACTACAGAATAAACATGGGCAGGAGTCAATCTGATCTACTCTGATTCACTGGCTGCACTCTCATCAGTATTCAAAAGAAACTGAAAGAGTTTCACTGACCTTGTATGAAGAGACTTTCACTGTTTCAGACAATGTGTGTGTGTGTGTGTGTGTGTGTGTGTGTGTGTGTCCGTGCATTTATTGTCAATACACATTCCTATATACAGTGCATGCAACATTCTTCTAGTTGCCAAAGTATTTTCCTAACAAATACAACAAAATACATTTAATTTGACTAGGGTTGGGTATCGAGAATCGAGTACCGATGGGAACCGGGACTAGCTTTCCAATTCTCCCGGAATCGTTCAAAAGTTTAAATTTCAATTCCTAGTATCGATTCCTAGTCCGCGAACCGGAAGAAAAAGCCGCTAAACACCAACGAAGAAGGTGTTTGCATAACCGAGCTGAGGCAACAAGAAGACGATTTATGTTGTAGTTGAAAACAGCCCTGTGAGAAATGTATAGTAAATGTCATTCAGAAAGACCGTTGGTTACCTATAGCTCATTTAAAATATCGAAACTTTTTTGACCCTGCCTTTTACAAGAATCGGAATCGAGAATCGTTAGGAACCGGAATCGAAACAAGGAATCAAAATCGGAATCGGAATCGTTCAAATTCAAACGATACCCAACCCTAAATTTGACATGGCAACACTTAGCCATACGTTTTTCTATACTATCTGAACAGCTGGATCAGAATTGCTTTCACAAGCATCCAAAGTGGCATCCCATCAGTGCCAGGTGCCCGGTGCATGAAGCCAACTGTGGGCACCTTTAAGCTCTAAGGTACTCACAAATCACACTGACACGGATGTAAACCACAATACAGATGACAACAATAAAACATGTGGCGTAGATCTGTAGAGGGGGTAGATCTATAGAGGCATATTAAGCTGACACTGAATCGAACAGGCGTGGCAACAACCATGAATGCAGCAACTCCAGGGCTTGCAGAAATATGAAAGAAAAACAAGTTATCGCTGAATAACTCAAAGAATAAGTGGATGAGCTTTTTGGAGGTCACCACATCTCCCATTTCAACCCCTTACTGGGAGACCACATGAGATTACAGAAATAACTCATACAGCTTGCAGGGATGCCCAAACCTGACAGTATCTGATCTGGTCGCCAATTTCTATGAATTCATTTGGGCAGGATCGGGGATTAAATCAGAGTAAATTACATAAAGTGGAGGCTTGGGTAGGTTTGTGGATCAGCACGCTGAAACGCTCCATTCAGATGTATCCTGCAAAGCTGTAATAGGATTCAGAGGGAAGCCGAGCTTGGCATCCAGGCTCAGGACCATTTCTACCTCATTTCAATGGACAAGTCCGGCGCTCTGTTTTTGACATTTTTGTGGACAGTTTCAAAAAGCATGGCAGTGGCAGAGAGAAACGTGATGTGTTTGTGTTTCATTCTGGATTGACTGCTTGTAGTATTCAGTGATTCAAACGGACATTTTTTTCTTTCTGTCGGTTCCAAAAAGAATTACAGCAGAGAGACAGATGGTGTGATGTGCATATGTTGTTCTCCATTGTAGAATAATCTTCCTTTGACATAATTTCTGCTGTGCTGTAGGACAATCCTGTAAGACCACCCACATCAGATATCTTTGGTTAAAACATGCAACTGGATGAAGGTGAATCTCAAATGCTGATTGAAAATCATGTGAAATAAGTTATGCATTATTGTCCATCAATCAATAATTGTATCTATCTATCTATCTATCTACTGTATCTATCTATTTGTCTATCTATCTATCTATCTATCTATCTATCTATCTATATACTGTATCTATCTATTAGATTTTATCTGTGACTAGTGTTATGGACATTTTGAGGGGAAGACTAAATTCCCTTCCTAGAAAATAAGATAAGATAAGGAGATGTGAAATAAAAATATATATTAAGCTCAACTTCAAAACATGCACTGAAATGTGAAGGAAATGGTGGATGTTGAACATGTTCTCTAATAGATGCTTATTTTGGGTTATGACAAGGCAATTGGATAACTGACAGCTGTGCTCTTTCATTAATTTCAACTATGGTCCATTACCTCCTTGGCCGATCCTCTCCCCATAATAGAAAAAAAAAACTGTTGACTTAAAGATTTTTTAAAAAGCCTCAAGGCACTGTCAGAACAAACTTGTCTTAACAAGGTGCATGGGAAGAAAGATTTAATAAAACAAAAGCTTCCACTATGGAATTCTTCTAGATGCAAGGGATTTTTCATTATCGAAGACTTGATGACTGAATGTATTGCAGGTGGCAAGCTCTAATTAACTTGTGAAATCTTCAGTCACGCTGTTAAAGGGATCTCAGCGTTCACAGGTGCAATGTGCGGCTATTTTAACTACCAACCTGCATTTGAATACCCTTTAAATGTCACGCGATTCCAAGAGCACCTTATAAACTGTACAAAATCTGAATTGTGTATTCAAAGCCCAGCTCATTCATCAGATGTCAACGGATTTCTCTATTTCAGGCATTTCTTTGTCTTTCATTGACACGTTCAACTCTCTAAAATAAGCCGCACACCAGTCCCCAGCTCCTCCTGTGGCTCAACCCCCCCCCCCCCCACACACACACACACACACACACACCCTCCCCTGAGGACAACCACAAAGAGCAAACTCCACCCCTGCGAGCGTCTGTGCTCCCAGTGCTCAGAGCATCAAACATGGCGGAGACGGTGGGGCAGGCGGCACGAGCGTGTCCCACCAGCCTCCTCTCCCTTCAATCCAGCACTATAGCAGCCAACGCTGAATGGAGGCCATCATTCAGGCTTGAGTGGCTGTGGCATGATAGATGTGTCGTGTAATATTCCGCAATTTAGAGAAACCTCTCCGTCACCTATCAGCCATCAACCACTTTGACAGCCGCTAATGTGAAGCAAACACATGAAAGTCACAGGGGCCAGCGAGAACTCAGAGGAGCCTGTAAGAATGACTCAGAGAGGAGAGTAAACTCGCTGGGTTCTTTCGTGGACATAAAGGACACCCGTGGCGGTCAGAGAATGGACTACAGCTGGGCATCTCACACGAGAAGTGACGGCCAAAGCGTTTGAGGTCAAGGCAGGGGCGCAGGAGGAGGACATACTGTAAGTGCTGGTTCTAAGCCAGTCGTGGCTCTGAGAGCTCTCTAGATTCACCACACATAATTCGGAAGTGGTTGCGTGAGTGGTGCTTTAGAAATGTAATCACAGAAAAGAAAAGAGAGACAAAAATAAAGAAAGAAAGATGGAGGGAGTAAGCGGGAGACGGTCGGAAAGACTGAGGGGGTTCGGCTGTGACACCAAAGGTACAATGCCACCCAAGAAATACATCTATCTTACATCAATACATAAAATAACACTTGAGGACAGGACTGAGCTTATTCCGCAGCCACAGTCTACAGTATGTGAGTGCATTAAGGATATTGGACGAAAACTACAGCGCATCTCCTAATCCCCTAATCTGTGGGACCCTGGGAATTGCTGTCTGCATCTGTCAAGCATCAGGACACCAGAGCAACGTGCTCGAAATGTGAGCGCCGCCGCATTCCCCTGCACAGAAAGCTAAGCGGCGGCCCCGCACACACCACTCTCCACCATCAGCCTTAATGGCAATTTGCTGAGAGTGATCAATCTAATGGGACACTCGCGCTTCCCCCATGTGAGTATGTAGTGACAGGCGGCGCGCGGATCGCTAAGCAACGGGAGTGTCACACGGGCGCCGTGTGAACGCCATCTCGGCGGCGCCTCACCTCTGCGTGCACCCTTCAGCGGCGTGTGCATTATGGGATGTCACAACAATCTCTGACACTAAGAGATCTACATCCATATGGAGTCACACACAGCTGCATAGATAGGAGCACACAGGAGTATAGAGAGATTGTCACACACACACATGCACACAGACACACACGTGCGTCCACACTCACATTCACGCACGCACACACACAGGGTGTGCGCACACACACACACACACACACACACACACACATAGAAAGGAGAGAGCAGAGAGGTGAGATTGTTTCGATAGTTGAAGCTATCTGTAAAGGCATAGGCTGATGCAGTATTAGTGAAAGGACATTCTTTGTAGCCTATTGAATTGAACCAAATACAGTTTGAACTGTTCCAATATGTACCTATCTTTCGTGTGCTAATGAGAAAGTCTTCCATTCTATGATTTATACCTCAAAGACTGACACTAATGAAGCCTTATCTGAGGTCTGTGAAAGGAATCTGCTCTAGTCGTTTTTCTTTTGCACAAAGTCTTCAGAGTTTTACCAAGGTCAGAGCAATGCCGCGACATATGTCATTGACAAATGTATTGCAACATCATCTGGATTGTGATTGAAGGTTAGACAAGCTTGAGTCCACATTTTTGTTGAACTATGTTCCTCCCTGTGACAAGGATGATAGGAAGACATTTCTCGGGCAAATTCCGAGAGGACAAAAACAGCCTTCCTTGATGTCTGCGTTTAAAATGGGGCCTTGTGTTTTCACACAAGACATGAGCCAGAGATTTTAGTTTCATTACCCTTTAAGGCAGAAAAAAGGGCCTAGACCTATCTGATGCCCCGATCGAATGGCGAGACCTGTGATTGATGATTCTGCTCTAGTGATAAATGGGAGATGTCATTCAGGGCAAATAAAGCCATTACTAAACCTATTACCAAAATGGCTGACCAACACGGCCTTTTATGCAGCCGGTTAACTCTTGCCCATCCTCTGGCTCCCTCCACAGATATTGCTTGTTAGCTTCAGGAAGGATGCCTTTTGTTGGGACAAAAAAAGTGTTTGTGTTGTGCATTAATAAACAAAGAAAGGATTAAACTCAACCTATCAATCTTCAGAGGACGGGACAGAGGAAGTGTTGTGATGTAACAACAGGCAATGTCGCTGGACACCTACAGGCCTTTACAGTAAACACAACCTGCACTTGCGTCATGGCAGTATTTGCTATTCAGTCATGAGATTCTCCAGTATAAAATGTTTTACACTTGAGATAAAACTTCTTAAAAATGGCATATGATGGCATGGGCAATTCTGTTTTAGGGGAATCAAAGCCAACCAAAGCCATGGCTAGTCCATTACTTTCTGATACCAGCTGGAAGAGAGAAACCTTGGAAGCCTTATTGTGCTGATGTACTGATGTTTTGATTGATTCCAGATACACATACTTGAGAGTGGAGAGCGAGGTATCGCATCACACCAAAACCATAACAAGAGTCTCAAGATGAGAAATGACCATGATGTACAGCCTTTGAAATAACACTTACTGTTGACACAGGCTTCATACACACTAGTCAACTTCAGCCCCTTTCAGGTTTGAGTATATTTCGCTTTATACCAACAACTCTACTTACCACTGCAATAAATGAAGCAAATAGGCTACTACCAAGAGCTTATTTTGTAGCCACACTATAAAAGGCGCACTTGCACTACAAGCTGTATAAAACTGGCAGAAAGCAACTAGACCGCAAAGCACCGTGAACTGTCCCATTCAGATACTGCACTTGACAGATAGTGGAAAAGCACACACACCTTAAGTTCGCGCACTCTCAAATACACACACGCAAAACACACACACACACACACACACACCTAGAACATCATGTCGTAAGTGATGCAAAACGATATGGCACATACAATTATAGCCTACTCCGCACAATAACTAGATGAAGCTGGTATATTCTTACCTGATATGCCGATCGAATTAGTTCAGCAAGTCAATCTTGCTCCTCACATCACTATGGCGAAGTTTTAGTCCAATTGAAAAAACAGTGTAAAACCATACAGGAAAGCGAGGTTATACTAACAACCTTGTCGTACCGAAAACAACATAGGCTACTAATAACCTACATACAAAATGAAGAAAGACTAATATGCAATTCATTAAACTGCCCACTGGCTAGTTCATAACTGGAACGAAATATCTAGAGAACGTGAAAGTGCATTACGTTAGTCATCTGCTGGAACGTGAGACACGAAACGGTTGACAGGGGGTGGGTAGTCCTCAGACGCGAGGGAACAATTACAACGGAGTCCGAATGAAGCATGCACGCCACGATGTTATGCGCGTTGGAGACCAAATCTGATTGGGCGGTACCAATTCATTTCACCAAAAAGTGTTTTCACTCAGTTTCAGAAAAAAATGCATCATAGGTAAGTATCGTTTATGACAAAGATGATTGATTTTACACGGAAGGTTGTACATCTGTCCTAGAGGACAAAATGGCAGAGAATGCTGTAAAAACAAACAACAGTGGGACCTCGTCAGGGTTCAAGGGGAGATGAGTTTGAAAATTGCGATCACTATTTTACATAACAGCGGCCAAACTGCCCTGCATATTTTAGCATTAGCATATAAACAAATCAACCACTGCCATTTGTGTGACATTTTGTCCTAACAGAAGATGCCCACCATTATCCCGTCAGAGCACATCACTGATTAAAACCAGTCTAATAAACCATACAGGAGAAATTGAAGTAATATAAAGTCACCGAATTCCATGCTTTCCATGCTCGCTTTTCAAAGTGCCTTATCCATTGGGGTTGCCTCTATTGTAGATAGTCTCTCAGTGATGCAACGATGATAGAAAAACTAAATTCAGTTTTTACAAAAGCCTATCATTTATTTAATTCGTTCTATTTATCCCATTCGTTTTAAGTTATTACATCATCGAAAGTCTTCCATCAGTTAACTTGAGTGGAGCTGCGTACTAATGCCCAGGAGAGGTGATGGCAGGGAATTCTATCGCTGAAACAAAATCAAAAGTTTGAAGTGTCTGTTGCGTGTTTGAGCGGACTATATTAAACCTCTACATTTCAGGTCCGAATGCCACACACGCACCCACGCACGCACGCACGCACGCACGCACGCACGCACACACACACACACACACACACACACACACACACACACACACACACACACACACACACACACACACACACACACACACTCACACATACACACACACACAATCTGTAGTTTATGGGAAATATTCAGACTTGCAGAATCAAACCGAATCAGTTATATTCAACATATTACTGTACTGTACGTCACAGCAATTATATTTGTAGATTCACAGAATCTGTAATCAGGTATATTATTTTGTCATTATAAAGGATGCAAGCTACCCATAAATAGGAATAAATAAACCTATTAAATACTGTAACAAACATGGCACATGATGAATGTCAAAAGTACAGGGATGATTAGGAAGTTCATTTGCCAGGGGGCTCCATCGACTTCCATCATGAGAAATGCATTATCTTCAAAGAAAACTGGTCTTTGAGAAATGCAATATCTGGATCAGGGAAGTACTTTATTAAGTCATGTGTGTGCATACATACAAAGTGTGTGTGTGTGTGTGTGTGTGTGTGTGTGTGTGTGTGTGTGTGTGTGTGTGTGTGTGTGTGTGTGTGTGTGTATGTGTGTGTTTGCGTGTGTGTGTGTGTGTGTGTGTGTGTGTGTGTGTGTGTGTGTGTGTGTGTGTGTGTGTGTACAATCCTGTGGTGCACCGCCAGAAGCCTTAAAAGTAGTATGGGGTAAGGTAGGGAAAGCAATGCACAGTGTGTTGCTAATTGAACCCTCCATGTTTAATCAAATAGCAAATACACTACTGTATGTATGGCACAAACACAACTCACACTGCAGTGACCTCCCAGCTAATACCAGTGGAATGTTTGCACTGGTGTACATTTTGTTTCCTGCATACTGCAAAATTAATGTAGGTCATATCTTTGAAAGTCGGTAGGCCTACTTAAAGGAAAAACTTATATTAAAATGCAGCATCAAGGCATGTGTGTACAGCAACTCTGTATTGCTATGTAATATAATGGCACAGTAAAGTGCCTTTGGTATTTCATTAAAAGGAAGACAACAAATCATTAGCAGACATTTATGTTAACCGTACTGTACTACAAATGTTGTGGAAGGCATGAATAATGCAAGTCCAGTCCATTAGCTCCATGGGCAGAAACAGGCATCTCAGAACTGTACTTGAAACTCACTGGCTCCCTTCATGGTGTGTGTGTGTGTGTGTGTGTGTGTGTGTGTGTGTGTGTGTGTGTGTGTGTGTGTGTGTGTGTGTGTGTGTGTGTGTTTTGAGTGGGTTACTTCACAGACACACTGACAACAAATGATTGCCACACCATTAGCTGTGGCTGCCTTATGGCCAATTGGCTGCACAGAGGGGCTCGGGGTCCCCCCGCCCTCTAATTAAAATGGTGACAATGAAAAGATCAAGAGCTAATGTTTGCTTTTTCTTTCCAATTACGCGCACAGAAGCCACGACAGGGCTTAAAAAAAAAAAAAAAAGATTATTGCTTCGCTCCTTAGCGATGGGTGGAGGGAGAAAGTGCATTGTGTTCGGTCGGACACTTTTCCGTGGTCATGCGGCTCGCAGTGGTGGTTAGGGGGGGGTGTGTGGGTGTGGGTGTGGGGTGGGGTGGGGTGCCGATCCGGGCAGCGAAGCACGTCCTAATGGCGGCGAACGGGGTCTCTAGATGATCATCAACACGGGGCAAGATTGGCTCTCTGATGCGCGATGACCCACGGCACAGCCATGTAGATAAGAGGGGGACGGCGAGCAAGATAAACAGAAGGTCCGGGGAGGAGAGATATGAAGGGGATACACGCTTCGGATAGATATTTCTCCCAGAGGATCAGCTCACTTCAAAGGCCTGTTTTGATCCTCCGTTCACCTTTATCTTTCTACTTGGCGTCTCCCCTTGAGCTCGGAGTGCGGATCCACTGAGAGGACAAGTTTCTCCGACAAAAAGTGAAAGTTGGTATTAACGGCTGCACCCCCCCCCATCCGCCAACACTGACACTCCAACTCTGTCTGCTTGCCATTGACCTGCTGCTGCCAAGCAGTCATGCTACTGGGTTTTAAATCAGATGAATGGACAGCAATGAATCTCAAAAGGCTGGCCTTGAAAAGGCTGGGTATGACCTCCAGCCATGTTCTAATCCCAGGTGACTTGCCTCACGGCTGTTGAAAGCTGATCCATAATTGTTCAAGTAAACACATGGAGATGTCCAATAACTCAGATCAGACACTGTTCGGTGGTAAATGAGAAATCCATAACTGCATCCAAAGGCTGGACGTTTTTAAAAGCTGGCATGTATGAACACAAGTGGATCAACATAAAATCCAGAAAATATAGGATGCTGCAGTATATGCGGCAGTGATGTTTGAAGTGGAAATATTGATGAGTTTCCACCGCTCCTCGACATATAAAACAAGCCTGAAGCAAAGTATGTACATTACAGATTCCTCCAATGGTGTCAGAATTCGACGATGACACCACTGACATCAGTTTAAAAAGCTCAGGCTCTCACTGCGTTTTTGAAGCGTTCTCAGCCCGAAGATGTGTCAAAGGCTTCAGTCAACAACACGCCCATTACAGATGCTCTGCGAGCAGCGAGCTGTCCATCACTTAGAACGGGAGTGCCTCCCTCCCTTCACTCTATCCCTCCCTCCATCCCTCCCTCCTTCTCTGCATCCCTCCCTTCCCTACCCAGCCGGTGATTCCTCCCCAGGCTCCCGGGCAAACAGAGCGTGAGATGAGCAAACACAAGTCTGCGGCAAAGACAGACAGGCAGCAGCAGCCGCAGAAAAACAGGAGACGATGCCCCGCACAGCTGTGTGTACAAAAAAAAAAGCGCTAGCGCAACCAACTTCTGCTGTACAGAGGGAGAAAAACCTGACACAGCGTTTGGCCTACGAAACAGCCATTCCACATAAGAGAGCTGAACTCAAAGGCTCTATGGCTTCTTTTTCCCCCTCAAATGATTTTTTCCCTCTGTCCTGCAGCTTTGATGAAAACAAACATGGCGGTCTGTGAAAATCAGCCCATATGCCAGGCAGCTTAAGGAATGCCCCGTGCTCTACTTTCTGCATATGTACAGGTGGCCATCACACGTTACTGAGCAACTTCCAAAAAAAAGGCAATAAGTCCTGATTTATTTGCAAGGCCTGATGCTAAGTTCCACTAGTGGCTGCCAGGTTTGGCAGCCAGACACCAGGTTTTAGCTGCCAAAACTGAGAATATATTTCTCATGTCTTAAACAGCCTATTTTTGAAATAATGAAATATTAAAGGGGAGTTTATGATATTTATTATAAAAAATTATATAATTTCCGCTTGTCTTGTAACAGGAAGAGGAAGTCTGAATCAAAATCTATAAGGATGTCCCTGTCATGAAAGAGCTTTAGTATGAGGCGTAAAAGGGGCAATTATACTGGATTCTGCTGCAGCGGTGAACTGCTTCATATAGGCGTGACCCCTAATTCAAAATAAAGAGTATTACCAGACTTGACTACAAAGCTCTTTCATGGACACCTGACATGAACTGTCTTCATAATCCTGCGAATCGAAAAGGCTTTGACTGGGTGGCATTAGCGTTTAACATGATCACAACCTTTGTTGACCAAACCCAGAACAATGTCTTCACAGCTCCTGTCTGTATCAGCTTCCTCGTCCTTTCAGAGGGTAGATGAAGCCTTGCGTTTCACTTGTGCACTTACATTTTACAATCACAATGAAATCCTGCAGAATGTGAAAGAGAATGCAGTGTATTTTAACGATGCATCATTTAACCCAGGCTGACTGACTTGGGTTATGGATGCACACAATATCTGGCAGAATAGGTTGTAATCATTATAAAAATCCAAGGTCCTATCATCCCGTGAGCTGCCTGTGAAGATAAAAAGAATGAGAGTAATCAATGAAGGTCAAATACAACATTTCTTCAAATGCACAGAGAGAGAGAAATCAAGAAAGAGAGAGAGAGAGAGAGTGAGAGACTGCAGAAAGATGTTCAGGCATCCAGGTTTAAGCCTCCCACTGAATGCATGGGTGAGGATGACCCATATCAGAAGGGCTGGGTTACATAAAACCCCAGGACAGATGGCAGAAGTGAGAGAGGGTTTTAGAACTGACACACTTTGTTGTAAGGGATACACTGCATATTCCTCTGTAGTAGACATGTCGAGTCTCATTCATGAACAGCAAAAGTAGACTCTTTATCTCCACAACTGTTGAGTGCATCTGGATGCTATTATTCTTCTGTAACAAAGATGTTCAGGAGGTCTTGAATTTCCTCTGTCTTAAAAAACGTCTTCTGAGGTCAGTCTTCGGGCAGTTGGATTGTATGCTTGAAGGGGAGATATCAGATATGTCTCGTCTCATCCTCGTTTCATATAATGTGCTAGTGTGTGTTGCACCAGTTGGAGACAGACCTTGGATTGCTATGCATGTAGAGCTTACACTTTTCTCTTACCATCAGGGAAAGGCGGAGGTAGAGAGAGAGTGAACAAGAAGAGAGAAAGAAAGGAGGAGGGAGGAGGTGAAGAGATAAAAGCTCAGTTTTTTTTAATCCAGTCGGCCTTCAGTTTTGTTTATTCTTTTGGATTTCATGCTGTTGATTTTTTACGACCGCATTTCTCCCCTTTATATTTATTTGAAGATATACCCCGCCGTGCATTTTTGTCCATTTCAATCCGCCATCAAAACTCACAGCATCAAAGCCTTTCCTCATTTTATGGATTGAGTTTGCCAGCTTTTGTTCACATAAAAGTGAATAGGGGAGCATTATAATGCCTGACAGAGAGTGTGTGTGTGGAGCTCAGGGATCCAATTATAGTTGACTTTATAAATGAAAATACTAGCATGGAACACACACATGTGAAAAAGTATGGGCAAATTGTATGGGCTTGATTCAAGAGGACTCTGTGCTGAAATGACCTCATCATCATCATCAGTATTCCTTGTATAGCTTAACCTTAAGCCTCTCAAAGATAGTGGTTTGGGATGGCTTAAGGGGGTTTAAGACGAACAAGGTCAGTAAAAAAGGGTGTGTGATTGACACACAGGGACAATGAAAAAATAATAAATAAAAAAAGGGAGATGGCGGTGAAGAAGGGATGCGCATGCATGGAGGGAATGAAAGGAGAAGAAATCAGTGAATAATAGATCACACAGAAAGTGTTTGAAGAGTGGAGGTAACACACCTAAAGAATGGGTGAGGCACTGAGGCAAAAAGACAACAAGTTAGAAATGCTTGCGCTGCTATTTTAATCTAAGTGATCTAAGTTACTCAAACTCCTTAATCTTATTAATATGACATGCCATTCAAAGCCTTTAAAACCGTGTTAATGCATGGGGATTACTCTTACCGAACCTAATACATGACATCTTATTATTTTATCAGCATATGGCACGTAGCCCTGGCGACACATGGGCTAATGAGGAGGGGAACAACATCATGTCGCGGAGATAAAGCTTCAAGATGAATGTTGATAATTCACAAAGTTATTTTTAAAGTTAGAATGGCACATGTATTATGTAATGTCTGAAGTTTAACATTCAACAAGTGGATTGAATTTTTAGATCTACAAAAGTAGCATGTAGGAGTAAGATTGCTTAAGAAATAAATGACATGTAATTGTGATGATTGTTTGTTGCTGTTCATATACATGTATAGTGAAGACTGACAGGGATGTGCAGGCAGACAGACAGAATGCTCCTAGTAGGTGTAGAGAAGCGTGAAATCAAAGGCGCTTCCTGTTCTCTCACCAGGCATCTCCTCTATTTGGCATGAGAAGGAGAGCCTTTATGACAAATTCAGCTGAGCTTGCAAATTTTCAATCTTTGCCTTTTTTACTTTTGAAGTGTGAGATGTAACGCTTACTTTCTTCTGATTTTCCGTCTGGCTCCCCGCCTTGGCCTGTCTCCTCTATTCAGATTCGACCGGCTGTGGTGCAGATGCTGTAGGTCTGACGGCACGACTGTGGAAATGTTTTGAAAAGTAAGTGAGGAATTCAGGTTTTTGTTGTTGTTGTTGGTTTTTTTGCATTTTTTCTTTGTTTACGGAATACCTTTGCGGATATTTCCTGCTCTGCTGTCACTTCTTGTCTTTGGTTGAGCCTGGTTGCTGGAGGCTGATCTCCCCTAAAACATCCTGCAGCACATGTGAACACGAGTCTGCTTTTTTTGTCATCACATTTAAGCTCACTCCCGCTCACTCTAAAGTAGACTAATTTTATTCAGACACAAGACTTTTTTTTATCCAAATGATTTGTGCTGCAGACATAGCACAGCTCATTTATGGGCAGACAGTACCTTGCATTAGATTATGAAAAATGTGCTGTCTCTGTGTGTATTCTGGATAAGAACTGAAGGATTCAAAATGGACAGCTTCTACTTCTGACATGGCACTGCTTCAGGACCATGGACAGTGCCCCACAGTGTTAAAGGAGAGAGGCTATTCTAACATCCAAGTGGCTATTTTCTGATTCAGTGGCTCAGCCTCTTATGGGAACAAGCATATGCACTTTATGACCATATTAGCTGCATAAACTCAGCCCTTACACATGTCAGCCATCACTGCCAGCCACAGAAATAGAAGACTGGAGGGGGGGGGAAATGACGCCAAACCACAAGTGTCTGAGCAGACACGGTAATTTAGGAATATTTCCACCGATGATTGAGGAAAGGATTACCGTGATTGCAAGGATCTTTTCTGATGATAATGAGTTTTGATTGTCGTTATTTCCCAATGCCTAAAACGGGGCTATACTTGAGTTAAAACAGCATTTAAACGTATGCATTACAAGATCTTTGATTCGCACTAACTTGTGTCGATGAATATGCAATTGAGCAGAAAATTGTGCTGCTTACTTACAGTACATAGCAAACCTTCTATGGGAGAAAAGATCCGCTCTAAAATATGGAGCTGTTCATGTCTAGCACTGTATTAGTGCGTGGAGGGTGGGGGAACGAGTAGAACAGTGGACTCCCATTGAGTGAGAGAGTGTCTACTGTGAAATCAATATAACAGGATATACAGGGAACTTATTATAGCCCTACTTGGGAGGGAGCTGAGAATTAATAAGACTTAACACAGCGATTCTTGTAGGACACACACACACACACACACACACACACACACACACACAGACACACACACACACACGCACACACACATATTCACACTAAGTCAAATTCACACTAACATCCAAAGCTGAAAAACAACTTAAAATATTAACAAAACAACACACACCAGAGAGAGAGAGAGAGAAAAAGTGTCCGGCCAGTGTCCTGCCAGGTTAAAATAGGGAAGGCAACGGCAGAATGGTTATGAAAATCACAGGATGAAAAGCTTTGGCCCAGCAATGCCTTCAGCCCCCTGGGGAGAAAATCCTTTCATTACAACCTGCCACGGCTAGACACTTTCATTCTGCCACTGCTGAGGAAGGCAGTACTGCAGCAGCCGGCATCACATCCACCAAGGACACCGCCTAACAAATGGAACATGAAACAAGGAGGATATGAGAGCTGTCAATCTCCTATTGATATCACACCGCCAATTTATTCTCAGCAGCGATAACACCGAGAGAAGGGAATGAGACAGGAGCAAGAGACTGCCAACACGCCGGGTTTTTCGGTAGCACTTAGAAAAAAAGACACACCAAGGTTTTTCTTGGAATATTAAGGTCAGCATTAAGTGGTCTTGTACATGGAAAAGGAGTAGATTACCCTGCAGCCACAGATTAAGTAGAGATTATTTCCAAAGTAAAGGCCCCTTAATACATACTGGTGTCTGGTCTCGGGGACTAGTTAAGATGAATGTACCAGGGTCTATTGTACAGTATATGCTGAAGAACAGAGTCTGTGCAGTAATAGTAATAATAATAATAATAACTTGGACTTAAATAGTGCCTTTCATGGTACCCAAGGTTGCTTAACAAATTGGGGGGGGACGGGGGACGGGACGGGACGGGACTTGGTGAAAATAAATGTTTTGAGGTGCTTTTTGAACATGGGCAGGGACGGGGCAGAGCGGACATGAAGTGGTAAACTATTCCACGGTGTGGGAGCATTGACAGAGAAATCCCTGTCCCCAAAAGTCCGTAACCTGCTGCGGGGGGTGGCCAGCAGGTCCTTGTCAGAGGACCACAGGGAGCGTGTCTGTAGGGGTGGAGGAGATCAGTGAGGTATTGTGGTGAGAGTCCATGGAGAGATTTGTAGGTGAACAGGAGGATCTTGTAGGTGATGCGTGACTTGACTGGCAACCAGTAGAGCTGTTGGAGAATGGGAGTGATGTGATGCCAGGGCTTTGTGTGGGTTAGAACCCTAGCAGCTGAGTTCTGGACATACTGGAGTCTGCTCAGGGCCTTGGTGGGCAGTCCAGACAGGACACCATTGCAGTAGTCCAAGCGGGAGGTTATGAAGGCATGGATGAGTGTCTCAGTTACTGAATGTGTGAGTGAAGGCCGAAGGAGTCGTGAGATGCTTCTGAGGTGGTAGAAGGCAGACTTGGTGACATTGTTGATGTGAGACCGGAAGGAGACAGTGGAGTCCAGAATAACACCCAGGTTGCACAACTCAGTAGATGGGGAAATGGAGCAGCCATCCAAAAAGACAGACAGGAAACATCTCTTGGTCATCTTTGAAGATCTAAAAAGGAAAAAAAACAAATATGAGGCTGCTGGCGTCATAACTTATGACTACAGTATCTTCTGACGTATCTATTACTGTACAATCATAGAATGTGACACTGGTGACAAAAATATCAAAACAAACATTAGTTTATTAAATCAAATTTGCTTAATTAAGTGACCAAAAAGTAAACAAAATGCATGCTACGCGATCAACATGTCTTCAACCCAGCGTACCGTCAACATGTAATTATCACCTCCTGGTGTTTTCTGTTCTTCCGCGGTGCGCTAACAGTTGGTTAGCATGCTTCTTCACGGCTCCCTGGGCGGGCGCGCGGGCGGGTGACTGAGTGCGCCTGGTGGCCCCGAGCGTGTGACTGGCGCATAATGACACACTCCCCAGTGCTCTCGGCGTGTGTGTCAGAGTTTGTGGGCAGGACAGCCATCTGCTCTCTGCAGCCAAGATCGTCCGCGGCGGCGGCGGCAGCAGCGGCACAGAGAACAGGGGCCTCGTCCGCTCCACCGCAGCCACCACAGCCAGCCTGCCTCCGAGACCAAGAGAGAGATGTCAGACTCGAGGAGACGTGACCGCACAATGCTAAATTGTCTGTGGGTAATTAGATTACGGAGAATGCCGCTTTGATTCGAGCCCAAAATTCCTGAGGCTGCAGCAGCAGCAGCAGGAACCAATAGAAGTCATTACACATCATCTTGCCCATCTTTGAAAGCCTTTGAGTCTGAAATGATGGTTATCTGTTTAAATTGAAAGACATCCCTCGGAGTATGAATGGTGTATAACAGAGCCTGACCAGGTTGTTATGATACTGCAGAAGAGAGGAGGTTTATTATTATTATTATTATTGGTGAGACTCATCTGATCTGGGCCTTAGATAACGTGGATGACACATACAGCACACGCATTATTCACATGTTCAGCTTTGTTAAGGTTTTTATCAGCCAGTGTATCAACGGAAGCATGATATCACGGTCTTGGCTCACCTCTAAACATATAGTCAGGAGGCCATTATGGCTTCTCTGTTGCCTCTCTGGGGTTCTCAATGGCTTTTCTCTTCTGCTCCTGGAACGTTGTACTGTAAACCCAGCGGCAAGACAGAGTTTCTTTGTAAAGTTGTCACACAGTTGTAGAAAGTTATGGAGTATGGCCGCTGACAAACCCAAAACACGACTGTAAACACCTCAAGCTATTCATGTGGATGGGACTGAGAGCCATATTAACACCTGCCATCAACCATGTTTGTTGTGATGCCATTTCAATTAGATTACATTAGATTAAATTAGATTAGCTTTTATTGTACGCGAAGGCGTTGTCCTGTGCACAGTAAACACTGAGAAGGCTTATGAAAGGAAAGGGAAGTTGGCATTTCAAATGGATGTTGGCTGCAGACAGTGCATGCTGTGCTGTGTAGGAATGCCTCCACACATCCGATATGCAGCACGTGTTGCGTCTGTCTCCTCCTGTGTCCATCATATTGTATGAAGACTTGGTTGTTGATTGACCACAGTGAGAAGACCCCAACCAACAGCCCAAGGAATTGATTATTTTTCCTTTTCCTGTATAGATGAAAGTGAATGGTATTTGTAAGTTCATGACTTCATGGGCGTTTAGCAACGATTACTTGCACACGTCCTATTTCTCAGCGCTAACAAACAGTTGTTATGATAATTATAACTTGTGCTAAATGCTCGCCAGGCTAGAGGAAAACAGCACGTTGAATGTTAATTGCCGCTAATGTGTGACAGTTTCCGTGCACATGCTTGCACAGTAGGAGAATTGATCAGAGATGAAAGGCCTTGGGCCCGCCATCTGAATACATTTATAGGCACATCCAGTCAACATGGCCACTTTAGCGTTCGACCTTTAAACAAAGCATGGGGTCATGCGTGCGTGTTCATTAAGTTGCAGTGCCATCTATGTTGATAGTGTCTCTCCTTTTTTCTTATTCATTGATTTATTCATTCATGTCAGACAAGGGCCTGTGGTGTGAAGTTATCAGGTTTTGGGTCTTGCATGTGTGTGTGTGTGTGTGTGTGTGTGTGTGTGTGTGTGTGTGTGTGTGTGTGCTTAATCTTGCCGCTTTGATAAACATGCCATTATAAAAAGTCAGACGCCCCGACTGATCCTCTTGGAAGATGCACAGAGGATACCCTCCTTTTTAGAGGCATCTTCCTCAGCCGGCATCCATTATGCATGATTCACGGAGATTAAGTCAAACAGCTGCGCCCAAAGATTAATGTGCACATAAATATTGATAAAAGTGCTCCTCAGGCTGCGCTCCTGTGATCTGCACAATATGGAATCTGCTCCGCTCTTCGTCAGGAGAAGCACAAGACCCCAGAGAAACCCATATTGGGGCGAGATTATTAAATAAATATATGAGGAGGTCTCTCAAAATTTGGAGACTGAAATGTGCCTTTCCCCTCTGTCATTTTAATGATCAAGAAGCTAGTTTTACTCAATGTCTACTCAGCAACTTTCGGAAGTCCTCTAAACTTTTTCATGTAGTGATTCAGATAACATAAAGGGTATCTAACTATGGAACTGTACAGTCATGGCTGTACAGTCATGGCTGATTTTTTTTGTACCCCTTAGAGATTATTGAAAGAATTTCTTCTTTAGAAATCATGAAATTCAAAACTATTTTTTCATGTATAGCTACATTTCTTTATAGGCATACATAAAAGAGTAAAGCAAAGAAAGCCTACCTACAGATTTTAACAGAAGGATAGTACAAATGGGCAGAAAAAGAGTTAAAGTAAACTTCCAAGTTGATCTGTGTCTGACTACACCATCAGTCAGTTTTTGGACAACAGTGGGCTCCTTTGAGGATTCCATTGCTGAAAGAAATATTTTTTTAAATCCTGGAGTATGCTAAAATGCATATTGTCACAATCCTTCTAGGAGAAATGGCCTTTTGACTGATGAGATGAAACTGGAGCTTTTTTTGCAACAAAAATTGAGCGCTTCGATGAAAACAACACCATACCTGTTTTGAAAAGTGGAGGAGGCTCAGTGGTGCTGCTTTGCCTTGGATCATGCAGGAAACAAAGACATCTGAAGACCAGAATTTACCATCCTGGAGCAAAATACACAGCCCAGTGTCAGAAAGAAAGCTCAGTCTCATTTTCATGTCATGGGCCCTCCAACAGCATAATGACGCAAAACACACATGTAAAAGCAACAAGGAGCCACTAGGGGACTGTTCTGAAGTGGCCCTGTGAGTCCGGACCTAAATCCTGTTTAGCATCACTAGAAAGAGCTGACATATGCAGCATGCAGAACGCACCCTGCAAAGTTGAGACATCTGGAGCAGTTTGCTCACATTTACATATTTACATTAATTCTTTTAGCAGATGCTTTTATCCAAAGCAACAATGAGGAACTAGAAAAGCACTCCGAGAGTGCAGACCTCCGCTAAGCATCAAGGATCAAGGATCAAGACGGTGATACAGATCACTCCAAAAATGTAATTGTTTCTTCTTTGGAAATCGTTTCTTCCTTTCCTGAAAATTTCATCGAAATCCATCCATAACTTTTTGAGTTATCTTGCTAACAAATAGACAAACAGACAAACAAACCCCTATGAAAACCTCCTTGGCAGAGGTAATAACATTTATACTATTGCAGAGGAGACCCTAGGTAACAATTAATACTACAACAATAAATACTACCACCAGAGGATGAGAGTGCAGGAGCAGTAGGCCTAGTCAAGTATTAGTCGAGTGTGTAGTCAAAGCAGATAGTGGTAGAAGATTATACAGTGCTCAGGAAGAGCCTGTTGAATGCAGAGTTTCATTCAGTCTCATTCAGAGCTACATAAAGTGTTTGCTGGAAGTGATTCCTTTAAAGGTTACCAGCACTTTAGTCATCTTGTTTTATTACAGTGCATGAAAATGCACTGTACTGTTCTTCCTAGTCTTCAACTTCTTCATCTTCTTATTATTCTTCTTCTAACGCACGCAATTCAGCTTGAACCGTTTAACGTAGAAACTTCATTCAAACTGTGTTACGTAGATCTTACTTACGCGATGTGGGCTTTGTATATATCAACTTTGTAACTTTTATACTTTTTAAACTATTAGTTAAAAACTATTACAATTTCCCCCATAGACTTAACATTGCTCATTATGACATCACGGCAGCAATTAGAATCTTAGGCCAGGTGGCCGGCCACCTGGGCACCAACTGTCAGTTTCTCTGGCTTTAGCATACAGTCTCTCAGAAGACTACATATCCTGTTAACTGTTTCCTCTGTCCACAACTATTTCAAAATAAATGTCCTCACTGCAATAATACACTATTAAATCATTTAACCATTGAAACTACTCAACTATTGAACTGTTCAACCATTCCAACTGTCAGTTATCATCCACTATGCCTCCAGTCAACTACATGAAACCTCCATGTACCTAGCAACCAACATAGCAACCATTAAAATTAAGCGTTTATGACCGTTTCCATAGCAACCAACATGATTATACTACAGTAACTTCTTGTTTCCTGATAGTGGCCACCATGGATACCCTAGCAACAAATGTTTCAAAATAAAAGTCCTCACTAGCAAGTTATCTAGTTAGCATGGTTAGCATTGTTAGCATAGCTAGCATTTTTAACATAACTGCAAAAAATCATCAACTAAGTTAGATAATCAACCTGGTTAGCATTGTTAGCAAATCTAGCATTGTAAGCATTGTTAGCATAGTTAGCATTTTTAGCATTACTGCTAGAAATCATCGGTTAAGTTAGCTTATCAACCTGGTTAGCATTGTTAGTAAAGTTAGCATTGCTAGCATAATTAGCATTTTTAGCACAACTGCTAGAAATCATTAGCTAAGTTAGCTAATCAACATTTTAACATGAATAGAAATCATTAGTTACGTTAGAACTGGAATGTTTCAGCTTTAAACTGTCTACCTGCACACTATCAACTCTCTGTAAACTACGCAACCACCATGTTTACCCTAGCTACACCTTAGTAACCATATCTACATTATCTATCTTTTTTTGCATTTTCATGCACTGGTAATTCCTTGGAATTGCATTTCTAGTTATTTAAAGGTATTCTATACAGTTTCAGGTATTTTTGGCAACAGTAGAGGTCCCCTTAGAGTTGTGATATATTCATATTTTACTTTGCTGTTGAACATACCCTACTTCTTGTGGCTTGTTTCCCCTGTACACAATAAAAATGCTTTCATTGTGCAGCCAAAAACTCCAAAGAGCTACAGTATATCTACTGACAAGGTTTTATATGTTTCAGGTTACACAGATTTAGCAAGGATCTTATAATGGTTTCACTGTCATATAAAAACCTGATAGATTTGTATATGACAGTGAAACCATTATAAGATCCTTGCTAAATCTGTGTAACCTGAAACATATAAAACTTTGTAACCTGTAAGGACTATATATGACGTTGTATGAGGAAAACGAGAAAGGGGCCACTTTCAGGAGTAAATCATACAAGTTTTGTATATAAAACACATGCTGGCAGTATAAGTTTTTTCTATATCTTTTCCATATGGGAAAGGTTATAGTAAGATGAAAATCTTGCATAGTGTACCTTTAAAATATTATGTTGAATAAAGAGTGAAATTCAAAGTCTAATTCTAAGTCTTCCATTAAACATGGAATGAACAATGAGTACCAAATACTTTTGTAAGGTTCATTCCAAAGAAAAAAATAGTTCTTCTCCCATCTCAAGGCAAACTGAGGGAATGATGCACGACCATTCAAGAACATGACTGTTTTTTTTAAAGATACAAAGCTTAATGCTAATCGCTGAAGTGTCCCTTTAATGAAAGGGTACCAACAATCTCAGGAACAACTGTATCAGAATGAAATTTGAGAAAGATTTGAGGTATTTGATCTGACAAAAATGTATCGTAATGTATTGTGTCACATTAAATTGCAAACCTATGGAAGTGGCAACATATTTTAATCTATTTAACCAGCATTGTGTTATTTCATTTGTTTCATAATGGTGAAACAAATGATATAACAAATGATATAATATCTCTCTCTCACTCTCTCTCTCTCTCTCACACACACACACACACACACACACACACACATACACACACACACACACACACACACACACACACACACACACACACACACACACACACACACACACACACACACACACACACACACACACATTCTGTAAGTATTGCATGCGTGTTTCATGATGTTTTCATTTCCCCCAGTGCACTTTTGTCATTCCAAAAAGCCTATTTGCCACTTATTTGCGACCAGAGTTTTCAACTCTTCGGCGTTGACACCCTGATAATGATGCAGTGGTAAAACAGCCTAAATTGAGATGCACGGATTGGCAGATGGGCGGAAGGGGATTGTACTAATTAAGTGTGAAACAGTGTGATGCAAAACTGTGCTTATTAAAATATTCTGCTAAAAGCCAAGGCCTGACACACTGGTGCAATTATCAAGTTTGCACTTGAGCTGAATGGTGGTAAATTGATGTTACACCATACACTCAACCCTCTTTAAATTGGATACAGTCTGCAACAGCACGGTAAGGAAACACACGAAATTGTCATCACATTAGCTGTTCATGAACAAGCTATTTGACAACAGTTTATGCTCCAAATACCACAAGATAAGTGGGCCATTGAATGACAAAACACAGCAAGCTAAAATCCGGCCGAAACTTTGTCATTGCTCTAAGTTGAATCATTCAAGAAGACCCCATTACTTTGTAGGAAAAGTAGGGCTGGGACTCGATTAAAAAAATTAATCTAATTAATTAGAGGCTTTGTAATTAATTAATCGAAATTAATCGCATTTTAATTGTATATAAATATATGACCTGAGAACAGTGAGAAGTATTTTTTTTTTCACATGGATTTTTAGTATAGCCTACTATTGGATAATGACTGAATACATAGGCCTAAGCTTAAGCAACAAAAATATTGTTTATTAATAAGTCCAACAGACCAGTGCAATTTTTGCCATAAAGTGTAGCAATACCATATTTACAAATAGTACATTTTCAGAAATTCATGTAGCCTATAGATAGGTAGACCTTCTGTAAACTATAATACTGTGATATCCTGTTAATTGTGTCACCTGTTACCTTGAGTTGAGTTCATGAAATTGTTGTGTCCCTTTAAGGGGAACTGGGGGGCGGAGTTTACGTGTGTGCGTGTGTGCTTGTATGCGGTTCTGAGTGTGAAGTTTCTTTTAGGTCTATGAAAGTTGGACATGGAATTAGGTGCGGTGGATTACTGTTATTTGCGTGAGTTGTGGCTGTAACAGCAACTCGGTTGCTATTTAATAATAAATAAAGCTCAGAGGTTTCCCTCAAGTGTCTGGACTGGAGTATCACAATACTTTGTCCACGCTAGCAGCTAGCTGCTTTATGTTTTGCACTGAGGTGATAGGCTACCTGTGGTGATACGTCCTTGTTGCATAGGTTGCACACAACCATGCTCTTATCTGCGCTTCCATCCGTTCGTTTTTTGTAACAACATTTCCCATCCACGGGGCCAACCAACACGGTCACATCAGCTTCTTTGTTCATGTTCACTGTGCCACTGTGGTTTGTTTTGTCTGAACCTTACAGTCTATGGTCTGAACCGAACTACTTGGTGCTCCAGTATAATCGGTCCGTCTGAAACTCATCCAGTGAGAAACGTTCCGCGGTGCAAAAATAAATAGGCATACGATTAAAATGCGTCAATTTTTTTAACGCATTAATGTTTGTGTAATTAATTAATCGTAATTAACGCGCTAAAGTCCCGGCCCTAAGGAAAAGTAATTATAGTGGCCACTGGTCTTGGGCATAATACTGAGTCAATGACCGCCTCGGTGATTACCTTACACTAAATGACTAGACAGTCAAGTGCTCTAAAGTAAGAATGTGCTCTGGATTACTTCTTCACCATATTCTCCAGAGTTCCTAGGGTGATGCTGCTTTGAGGTCACAGGTATTGATTTCTACAATAGATAATTCCCGGCCTTGATTATGATTCCAGTGTGGTAACTTGAGAGAGACTTGAGTGAGGAGGATATTGTGGATACTTAACGACCTAAGCCTCCTTTACATTCATGCATAGTTGAACCACAGTTAGTGGCTCATAAATTCAAGTATCATCTTCCAGGTACTGAGTGAGTATCAGTGGAGCCCCACAAGGCCAGGATTCCTTAACACATCAGCATCTAATAGCCACACTCATTTTCAGTCTGAGGTCCAGCTTATTTTTTTGTGATTTTAGTCAGGTTTGTTGCAAGTTTACTTTTAAAATTGTCATTTTTAATTTAATGTTTTGCATTATTATTATTATTATTATTATTATCGCTGAAGTGTTTTATTTCGTTCTAGTCTCCATCTTCATGATCACAGTTGCTCATGTTTTGGTGGTTTTATTTGTTTTGTGTTATGTGACGTATTTATTCTTGTCCATTCTTTCTTATTATTATTCTGCTCTATTATCCATATTTATGATCTTATGTTTTTAGTGTCTTTAGTGTTTCTGTAACCTCATATTCTGTTATTTTATTATTGTTTACCATCATTGTAAATTGATTAACCTCAAATCGAAAGCACTTTGGGACAACTTTTATTATGAATATATCTGGACTTGATTTGAACAGACTTGTGTATGGTAATGGCAAGAATTCTCAAGGATGTCAACAAAGACTACTGGAATGCTACAATGAAAATACAGCGAAGCACAAAAGCCCTCCCAAAAGCCTAGCCATTATTCAAATATATTGCAATTGTACAGACCGACACCATAACAGCTGCATACAAAAATCCATTTAATGAAGTTGATTTCATGAGCTGAATGCAGATATGTCAACAAGAACAGGAGGGTATTTCCGTTCTCAACAGAGGCTCTAGCTGTTCATGGACAATACGACTTGTGCTTGCAGAGCTACGTCAGCTGAGACACCTGCTGTATTTTAAAGTCTCGTTGCATACTGAGGACGACTGTCTGCTGTGTATTAGTTTAATCAGGGGCTCGGATGTCAGCGATTACTCTGCCAAGATGGTGGGACATGACCCTGGGCTATATCTTTGTCAAGGCACAATACTACAGGGTTCGACAAGCAGCACACAAAGCAAGCCTTCAGCAGTCTCACCTGCCGACAAAGGTCAAAGTAATCACTCAGTCCAAACAAGACATTGAGAAAAGGTCTGCTGAATGCTGGATTACCGCTTCCTGAAAACATATTGCTCCCTCAAAATGATCAGTCTAGTCCGATCACAGGGGTTTGCCTTTGTCAACTCTAAAGTGAGCACTAACCCTTTGTAACCTCCTATCTGCATAAACATGCCTGAAAGCTTTTAGAGAGTGGGGTCTCTCTCTCTCTCTCTCTCTCTCTATCTCCCTCTCCCTCTCTTCTCCTCTGGTGTAGTGAAAAAGTGCTAAAGTGACTGTTGCTTCTCTGCATCTCAGTCACCACAGTGGCATGTAATTACCACGCCAGATGTGGAAACAATACTGATGGGTTGATGTGTTTTGGCTATAGACACAGTATGCAGATAAAGTCTCCAGAACTTAATTATGGGAAATAAAAGGCAATCAAAGAAACAGAAAATTGTCTCAAACTAGCAACAGATGCAGCTCTATCAAGGATTCAAAACTGCATGAGGGCATCTGCAGACAAATATTATCTGAAATTAACCGCAAGCTGCGAAACAGACAGATTTGACCCTCTTGGGATTTCTTCCACTGATTTGGAGAGATTCTATGTTCATCACATGCTTATGTGAAATACAGCAAACTGGCAGCACACTAAAACACAATTTCATGCCCACAGTTACACATAATTGTCAGTGGTCTTCTTCCTCATACCGACGCATGTATGATGTAATGCTCACTCAGGCAAACTGCTTCAGCACCTTGGACAGTGGTCTCTTGCCATATTTTATTGTGGCTGTCTTAAAGAATATAGGACCCTGTCTGTTCACGTGGAGAGACTAGCCTCATAAACACACAGCTGGTCCTTCTGAAACACCCACACCTGCAACCTTCAAAAGAGAAAGAAATCAACCGAAGAAACCTTTGAGCTTAATGATACAAGACCCTGCCAGCTGTTGCTCATCTGAAATGTGTGTTTTTTTTTTTTAATTTTCTAACATCAACCACCTGTATACATCTGTATCAACATTTAAACAGAGAAGTCGCAATCATTTGTATCATTCTTAAGTAGAATTCAAGAGCTTAAAAATTCAACATGATTTTATTCAGATAGATTACAAGCTCCCACCAGCATACACAGACAGAGTTCCTACTTTTCCCCTCCTTGTCCTATCTCAACCATTGATTGTTTTCTCTCATTCCCACACAATCGCCTTGGTTGTCAACCATGAAGACATTGCCCGGAGGCTTCTGTCAGTGGGAGTCACTGGCATCTGAAAGCATAATTGGCTGTGGCGTATGTCTAGTATTTGATTGGTCTCCCAACGTCATATAATTCTGGATATCCACCATCCGATGACATTTAAACGAACATGGGGTGTGAGACCTTAAATGGATTCACACTGTTCTTAAATCATAAAGTGCTCGGGAGGCTATTTGCAGCATTTCACTGAAAATTCTGTCTTCTCAAGGCAAAGCATATTCTTCAGAAGCTGAATGTTGCTCGATTAAATATGTTTCTTTAGTAATTTGAATAATAAATGCAAGCATCAGTGTTTCTGTAGGCCTAATTTAGTGACATGAAACACATGACCCATCCTACCAAATTAAACGGATAAGGATAATTGAATTGCTTGAAGAAAAGAATTATGTGAAATAATAACATTATTCTAATGTCGCCACAAAGCATAATTACTATATTTTCTGACTCTGAGCTTTCTTGCTCAAAAGGCCTCAATAGTGATTCATATTGTATCATGTTTTGCAGTTATTCTGAGCAATCTAATATGTCATGGACAAAATCACTTTCATTTGTCTTGTGTTATTGCTGTTAATACCAAGATCCTCTTTGATATGAGGATTGTACTTAATCATGACTTTGTTCTGCTTTGATGTTTTGTATGGAATCCCTTTTAAATTCAGTTTGAGGTGTGATTAATATATATATGCATAAGTGAAAAAAAACAATATACCGTACTTGTGGTCAATCACAGATGACGGTAATGACTTCCAAAGCAAGAATGAATCAATCAGATGAGATACTGTTAAACCTATCCTTCATTATGCTTCTGCTGAATTAACTCTGAGTTAACCAAACTGAATGACAGTACTAGGTTGTCCAAAGAGGACTTCCTGGCAAGAGAGACATTGTGTCTCAATGGGACTTTCCTGGCAAAATGTTAATGAATACATATATGAAATGATATAATCATAGTATATCTTTAAGTGACCTATTAAGAGATATATTTAAATACAACCTTTATGCAGAATCATTAACATCATTAGCTCATAATACATTAGTAACATTCCTTTCAGGAACCTTGTTGACAAAGGTTTCAGGATGACTCAGTATGAGAATGCATCTGCTGTTTTCTACAATGTTGTGTAACGTTTTACATCTAACACAAAGCAATCATCAGTCAGATTCCAGCAGAAAAACAGTCCCTGTCTTTGGGCATAGGGAGTCAACATGAAACAACTGCTGGGGTTGAAAGTAAGCATTCACTTTTTTCCCAGAAAAGCACCAATTGCTCTCTTTTTTGCATTTATATATAAAATCACACAAACTATAAAAGATGAGAGCGTCTTCAGAGTGCTTCAGAACTGGTATGTTTAGATTTAGACGTGCATTGACCATAGTGTTGTGGCTATGCTGAATTATATTCACAGGCTCAGGGTATGGGCCGAGGAATCAATATCTTGTAGTTGGCCTTTGCTTTGATGACGTGAGGATAAAAGAGAGCTCATGGAATGATGAACATCTAAGTATGGCCCTAACTTCACTGACTGTGCTATGAAATCAGATGTATTATGCATTTCAAGCTGTTTCATCAGATATTGTAAGATATTCAAGATTTTCCAAGGCATTTGTAAAAGATTGTGTTCTTGTTGCATGGCACTACCCTGAAAGCAAGCACGCATAAAGCAGCCGTATGCCAGTAAGTTGATAAATACTTTTATAGGCAACTCGTTTTGGCCTCATCTTCAAATTCATTTTTATATTATCACGCAAAGGCCAAATGAACATCCCTGCCATTTCCTCTGGCCAACAAGGATATGCGGTATAAAGTTCTGTGGTGGCGAAGCAAAAGCTCTCACAGCATGAGATCTCCAACTAAATTGCCAAAAGCTCGGCAGTTCTAACATCATTCTGCTGGAAACAGAAATACCCAAATGTGATGTTTTTCAGTCAGACTCAATTCGTTTTGGGTAGTGTCAAATGGCATATTGGTCCATCCCAAGTACTCTGCTCTACTAAGTACTTTCTATGGATTCACATCATTCATTTCTAAAATTGTGTTGCGCGCCAACTTATTTGAGAATGTAGCCATACCCTCAATAAGCAAGTGAGTCGTTTTGAAGACAAGTGACTATGAGTCATTTGACCCTATGACAGCACTAGAGGAGAACATCTGTTCGAGCCAATGCATGGATAACATGTCATCATTGTGCACATACATTTGGAAGAGATTAAATCAAAATTGGTCAGGCATTTTGGCAAAATTGGATCCAAGGTCCGTACAGTAAGTGCTTTGATCCAGAGCATTCATAGTAAATCCTCCTGGTCCTCTAAGACACTCACCATGTTCGCCCAAATCTCCTCCATTCATTGCTTCATTCCCTTAGCCTAATTTTTGACTGAGCATATGCTGTCCATTGCTTTTAGGGCCATTGGTCCCAGTGAATAGCCACCAGCTCAACAGGTAGATAATGGCATGGCTCTCTTAAAGGTGTTCTAAGCAATTATATACGGTTTCTGAGATAAAACATCACCTCACCATCCGCTATAGCTGCCTGTGCCCTGAATACACTGTAAAATGCTATGGATAGCCCTGGCTCCAAAAACGGCAATAAAAACAACTTGGTCCAGCCTGGACCATAACAAAACATGACAAATTGTTCCAGCAAAGCACCGACGAGATGCGTGTGTTTCAATGGCACAAGGTAGAAGGAGTAGCTATAGCTCTCTGTTTTAGTTTGAACGTCAACAGAAGTGATCGCTTAGAGCACCTTTAACATACTGGAATCAACCAGTACAGTACATCTGTGGGACTGTGTAATGACATTTTTTTTTTTCGCTTGCAAACATTACTGTCTGACAAAAGCTCCACAACTGGGCAAATATTCTTGACTGTGCTGCCTTCAGAAGGTGAATGGTTTGCTCAGATACGTGGTATGACCTTTACATTCTGAAGCTGGACTTTTCCCACCTCTGCATGTAAACCATTTGAAGAAACAAGGTTTATACAAATACCTTCAGCTGCAGACTAGAGTCATAGCAACAAGTTGCCAAGTATCACACATGTACTGTATGTGGATCAGCAGTTGCAGTGTGTGCTGCTGTTCCAGCTACCATCACCACCTGAAAGTTAGTCACAACATCCTCAACAGCATGTTTGCCATATCCTACTGTATGTACAGCACTTTGGTCAGTGGAAACTGTTTTAAAGGGATAATCCGGAGTGAAATGCACTTTGGATCAATTTTCGGACTATTGGGAGTACATACGTTGAGTTGACACCAAAATCATGTCATTCGGATGTATTTTGAGAAAGTTCGAGCTCACCGTTTTTAGCCAAAACTCGTTAGCCTGGAAGTGACTCGGGCATGTCCTTTCGCCGCTACAAAACGCTATTTTTATACCTCTTCTACTGTTCCAAACAACACTACACTTACGTGGTAGTGAGTAGAGGATCCCTAAAGCCAAACCGAAGTATCCCCACGTCTTTATGTGGTCGGATAGAGAGTCCAGAATTAATTTAATCAAGTCCGTACCTTTCCGGAAATGTTAATAAAGTGTTGTTAAAACGTTGCTAGCTGCAGCTGCGACATTTCCGGAAAGGTACTGACTCGATTAAGTTTATTCTGGACTCTCTATCCGACCACATAAAGACGTGGGGATACTTCGGTTTGGCTTTAGGGACCCTCTACTCACTACCACGTAAGTGTAGTGTTGTTTGGAACAGTAGAAGAGGTATAAAAATAGCGTTTTGTAGCGGCGAAAGGACATGCCCGAGTCACTTCCAGGCTAACGAGTTTTGGCTAAAAACGGTGAGCTCGAACTTTCTCAAAATACATCCGAATGACATGATTTTGGTGTCAACTCAACGTATGTACTCCCAATAGTCCGAAAAATTGATCTAAAGTGCATTTCACTCCGGATTATCCCTTTAAATGTGCTCTATAAATTAAATTTACTTACTTTACTTACTTACTTTTACTTACTTACTAACTATCAGCCGGAGTTCCCTTGCATATGAGTGGGGCCATGGCCGTCAGTGACAGTGAAGAACACTATGGTTTCCATGATAAGGTCATCTCAGTGTCCCCAACAGGAGCTTACTGTACCTGGAGAGGGATGCTTTCAGTCCAGGAGAGGTGTGAGAAATTTCACCCAATCACATGATCAGTTCATTTCACAGGATGGGAAACTTGGAGTGGCTCAGGTCCACGCACCACCCACTGAGGTCACTGTAGTTTAACATGTCAACAGAACAATAGCTTCCTTAGAAGAGGCAGTGTTGGAAGGAGTGTGTTGTCTTGTTTATTTAGAAGAGGCAATGTTGAAGGGAGTGTGATGTCTTTTTTTATTGTAAACAAATGTCAGGATATTTATTCTTTATGCAATTCAACATTGACTGGCATTTCATTTTTGAAATGCATTATTGCCTTGTCTTTTGGCTTTTTTGGATAGGGCAGTTGTGTTTGGCAGGAAACAAGTGGGAGAGAGAGAGAGATGGGGGGTGAAATCAGGATATGACCGTTGGCAGGAATCGAACTGGGCTCCCAGTGGGCACTTGGACCTGCATGTGGTCAGAATACCGCCGCGCTCACACCACAGCTCCTCCTGAGTGACATTTCTGAAAGTAGAAATGCCTTTCTGGACAAACATCAGAAATGTATGTAATATTTTGCATAATATTCTGACATCAGGGAAAGAGCAAACTTTGATAAAAGCTTTTCATGAATTCCAATTTCCTGTTCACATAATTATTCACATACTGCATAGATGTCCTTTCATGTTTTAACTTTGAAGTTTTCTCCTTCAACTGAATTAACAAAAGGTAGCCCCGTGAGATTAGTTCAACAACTGACTCTTCGTTTTTAAAAAATGTACCAGAGAGATGTCCTTAGGATTATTTAAAAAATAACATATAACAAAGACCACCAACTGTTTGGAATAAACATGCAATTAAAAACCAAACATGTTTTCATAACCAGGTCCTGGTCTTGGGTGTGTTTGAAAATTGCTTTGGGACATAATGCGGTCCTTCAATACACCAGCCGGAGGGAATGTGGAGGCATTCTCATCTAACATTACCCCATGCTGAGCTGGGAGTGCTTGCACAAACACACACACACACACACACACAAAGAGAGAAAGAGAGAGAGAGAGAGAAAGAGAGACAGAGAGAGATGCTAAAGTTAAATATTTAAACTCAGAAAGCGCACAGGGATTTATATTGACACTATTGCCAGGCTATCTGTAGTCATTGTAAATGCCTTTCAATATGCTATAACACTGTGGCACACACAAAAACTCACACACAGACACACACACACACACACACACACAGACACACACACACACACACACACACACACACACACACACAGACACGCACACACACACACAAACATTATTTTTTGTCTAGCTGGTGATTGGAATAGAAATTCTCAGCAGCAACCATGAAGGCTTATCATGGTGAAGGTCAACTGAAGGTCAGTGGCTACACGGAGGGATGGGAAGGCCAAACAGCATGAGGATATAGGGGTCCATGTCACACCCAAGGGAATAGATGGGCTTCACATTTAGAAGCCTGTGGGAGGTCAAGTCCTTGCTGGCCAGCACATACCGCTGACCCCTGGGCTCCGGCTCCCAGAGTCACTACTATATGATTCTAGAATGAGGAAGGAGCCCGTGGTGTCTGCAGAGACAGAGACAGAGACAGAGCTGCACATTCTGTTTCATGTGAGGCTTGTGTCAAAATACCTCAGTATACTAACAAACACCTCTTGACGACACCAGTTAAATAATAATAATAATAGTAATAAAACATTTTATTTATAAAGCGCCTTTGAAGACACCCAAGGTCGCTTAAATAACAATAATAATAGATTAGTCATCCTGATCCTTTAAATCTTGTGTTTTTAAAAACACCAGTGTGGTAATACAATGGTGATAACAATGAGATCTGTATTTCTTTCTTTTTAACAAACATATTAATTAACTTTTACTCATTAGTTAGATATAAATAAGTCTAATTACACATTTTTTTTAATCACACTTAAATATATTCTTTAAAGGTCTCGCACAAATGTTCTGCATCACCTGTAGTTTCTGGTAGCATCTGCTTGCGTTGTGAACAGTCAGTCATTTGTTTGACTCCTCAGTTGATAAGAGTGGTGACATTTATTACAGCCCACGTTAACTGTGAAAGTGCCCGGTGCAAAGGGGGCATCAGAAGGCAGCCCTATGTTAATGTTGCTCATAAATGCCATCAAATTTATGCCATAAAAGGGGTGGTAGTGGAGGAGGGCAGCAGAGACACCACAGTCTTATGCCAAGTGTTATTATGTGTTGGTGGTGGACACTCTATTTAGGCCTAAATTAACATATCTTTTATGTTTAATGATGTTTGTTTTACACCCCCCCCCCCCCCCCCAATCACTGACACACAGAATAAGAATTAATGGCTTTAAAATGTGATGTGGAGCACTTGTGCGTCCAAAGAGAAATTGCACACATTTAGCAGTCAGATGACAGCCGCAAAAACAAATGAATAAAATATCTCTGAGCCACACACAGAAACAGGTATAAACATCCACTCTGCAGTGCAGCCCCACACTAGAACATTCCACCATCTGCTGCATAATCTACCTCTGCCTCTCCCGAAGTTGACCATACTGCACCAGGGCAAACGCCCCAGTAATGAACAGTCTGAATTAAGATGTAGTTTTAGTTTATTAAGGTGTGTAGCCTGCCCTTTGTGCCCCTTAAGTAGAGAGAGGCAGGTGATGTGTCAATCAGAGAGTTAACAGATGTGGAATTAGGAGAACCAAATTAGCCAATGAAAACACCTTCTGCGCCATATGTACCTATTTTAGCTCCTGTGGACAGCTCCGCTCTGGAGTAGGTCTTAGGGACTTCGCATAATTAATGAAGACGTGGGGCAGTGGAGTGGATTACACGTTGGGTTCGACAGACATTTTATATAGTTTTTTTCTTTTTAAAGCGTGTTTTAATTAGAATTTTTGTTTTTCACATCTTGGTTATCACTCACTCGAGAATTAGAGGTGACCTTGCAGTTACCGTATGATGGTCTTTGCAACCTATTTTGAAACCTGTTAGAGACATTGACCAGGAGGTGAGTGGGGGGAGGGGGGAGGGGGGGGGACTATGCCAGCCTCCTGAGATAGTGGACTGACCTCTACAGTATATATGGGGTTATTCACATGTGCCTGATCCAACAGTAAAGCCTTGCTGGTCATTATGTATTGTGCTATGTATCATTCCTGATTGTATAGTTCCTGATAGGTATCCTTGCTCTCCACTCCATTACAGTATGACCATGTGAATGTCTGACTGCACAAGTCTTTGTGTGGACTGCTATGATAGATTAGAGGCTGATCCATTGACGAAAACCAAAAAATCGAGAGGATTTGGACATCGCTCCGGGGGCCAGGCGCGACCGGAGGATGAGGCAGCAGGACGATCTGAAACTGACACAGTCTGGACGGAGGGAGACAAGAGACAAGATGGCCGAGTGACACGGAAAGGCTTTTTAAGCAGCCCAGGGAGCCGGCGGGCCGCGGAGCGGCGTGGGGAGGCGCTGCATGCGTGCTTGGCTGGAGAGGCTGACTGCCTTGGCCTGACAGAGATCCATTAGGGAGGCTGACTGGCCCCTCCCATCTGAGGCCTGGGAGAGAGCAGACACAGATTCCTCTGGTCCTCCACTCTCTGTCCATCTCTCTCTCTCTCTTGCTCCCTCCCTGCTTCTTATGTGCTGGATGTCTTTTTTTCTCTCTCTTTCTCTCTCCATCTCTCTCTTACTCTCTCCTTGCCTCTTATGTGCTGTCTCTCTCCATCTCTCTCTTGCTCTCTCCCTGCCTTTTACATGTATGTGCTTTCTCTCTCTCTCCATCTCTCTTTCGCTCTCTCCCTGCCTCTTACATGCTCTTTCTCTCTCTTTCTTTCTCTCTCCATCTCTCTTTCGCTCTCTCCCTGCCTCTTATGTGCTCTTTCTCTCTCTTTCTTTCTCTCTCCATCTCTCTCTCGCTCTCTCCCTGCCTCTTATGTGCTCTTTCTCTCTCTTTCTTTCTCTCTCCATCTCTCTCTCGCTCTCTCCCTGCCTCTTATGTGCACTCTCTCTCTCTCTCTCTCTCTCTCTCTCTCTCTCTCTCCCTCCCTCTGTCCACTGGCCCTTCATCTGTCAGAGCATCCTCCACTGTGCAGGTCAGGGAACTTCAAAAGTAACACAAGGACATATGTGGTATCCGTCAGGAGGACAGACCATTCTTTGGATCATCATCGTATTATATGTCTGGAGGGTGAACGAACTCAGAAAACCCAAAGCAGAGGAGATTCTCCCTCCGATGCAATTTGTCCTCCAATCAGTTTGGCTCCCCCTTGTCTACCCTCCTTCTTTTCACCCCTCTCTCTCTCTCTCTCCACAGACCTGATGAGATAGCTCCCTCACACACTGACTCCTGCGTTCCCTTTTTGTTGGTGGAGGAGAAGGATAAGGGAAAAGACAAGGTCCTTTTAAAAAGGAGGGAGATAGAGACTCTGCGCCAAGGCCCCTAAAGGGGATTCTTTCTCTCTCCCTCTCTCTCTTTCTCCCTCTATTCTCTCTCAGCAGCAGCATGGCAAATGTAGACAAATTAAAATTCCTCCTGGACAGCTGTCCCAGACTAACAGGGGAGCGCGCTGTCTGAAGAGGCGAGGTGTGACGCAAATGCCGCTGTCCACTGCGTACAAAGAGGCCGCGGCGCTTGCAGAGATCACTTTTAATGAATCTGTCAGCCTCCCTCCACAGTGCAGCCAGCACTCCACATTCCCGCACGCACCACCTTGAGGAGCCCATTTAGGACCATTCATTCAGTGATTCAAAGGATGACAGTGTTGGATAAACACATTTATACACATTAAACAGAACAACTAACTACCTGCATTTACAAGTCAATTTCATTCATGGGCTGCAATCATGAATTGGGTATGCCTTTGGGATACAGTTTTTAAAATGAAGTGATTGTCTATTCTGTACCCATTAATGAAGTTAAATTTGGGCAGCTCCTTTGATTACAGTAACAAGCATTTTTTGACTAAGTGGCCTGATTGGTAAGTGGTCGTATCAACTGTAGATATCTGACCACTTGTGGGAGTTTATGATGTTTTATACTGCTGGACTTTAACCTTGAATGACGAACTGAACATCTTAACCACAATCTTAGTTCTTTTTTAACCATTCTGATAAATACGTCTTTGGTGGTGAAATAGTCATTTTGATACTCAGTATGTACGACTTGCTGTTGATAATCATGGAACCATCACTCGAGTCTTCAGATGCATTGAAGTATTAATGGACTGAGGAGGGGGATGGCATGCTTTTTCTATCCGTTCCACTGAGAATGCCCACTGGGATGGGTTATTCAGTAATCTAGTCATGACAGAGCATCTGTAGGTCCGCTGTCCCACTAAATTATTTCTCTGGGCCTGGTTTATTATGTGGCTTGTCTCTCTTTGATCAGCCCTCCAGCCGTATGATATTTCTGGGTCCCTGCTCTCAGCTGTTGCTGCGGCTGCCACCGCGTTGAGCCCTGGGATAGCTGTGCCCCAGCACTGCCAGTTGCAGCAGCAATCTAATGCCATGTCAGTGAGCTGCCGGACCTTTCGAAAAAGCCCTTTGCAGAAGACATATTATTTTGCCATTTAAATTCCACATCTTTTCGTGAACTGCGGTCTCTCTCTATTTAGGCTAAGTGCTCAAGAAACAAGCGCCTCTACCGTTCAGGAGTCTTGTCCAGACCCTTGTTTGTTATCTATCACATCTATTGACTGACCTCGCTGTTTGTCAGTATCCAGTCTTCCACCTCAGAAGCTACCCTCAGGCCCTGACAAGTCCTTTTCTCCTCTCTGGGTCTTTGTCTGCGGCTCACATCTCTCCTGGCCTCTGACTGGAATCAACATCCGACAACCACAGAGGTAGCCACCCTCCCTTCCACCCTTTCATTTTCCAGCTGAACACGTCTTTTTTTATCTGGTCGGCTCGTGTAGTTGGTCCAACATGCCTAGGCAGGAAGCATGTGTGTGTGTGTGTGTGTGTGTGTGCGTGTGCTCTGTGTGTGTGTGCTCTCTCTATGTGTGTGTGTGTGTGTGTGTGTATGATGGTGGAAATAAACATGGACAGGGACAGGTGAGGTGTGATTACAGTGGTGGCGGGAGAGCAGCGGGTGTGCTCAGTTGTTGGAGGAAATGAGAGCACCGCACCATGTGTGTGTGTGTGTGTGTGTGTGTGTCTGTGTCACCGCCCACACGTCCTCCCGCCCGCACACACACACACACACTCCTGTAACCTCACATCTCACTGGTGACCTCATCAGCGTGGCCACAGAGCGACCCAATGGTTCGGCCCAAACACAAAACAATTTCACAGACAGAGAGAGAGAGAGAGGGAGAGAGAGAGGGGGGAGAGATAGATAGAGAAAATCTGACCCTTGATCCAGGAGGGAATTCAATTTTGTAAATGACCTCCTGGTTGTTGACTCTCTGTGGGAGGAGGTACACAATCACCAGATATAAAAACAAACCCTGAAGCTTGCAGATGTCAGTAGATGTCTGTTACCAATTTCACCTGTCAGGATATCTGCTAGCGACATACCATGGTGTTTGTTTGCCTAGAAACTGATTAGAAAGCACATACAAACAAAGCTTAGTTGCTTAAAGATAATGTATATTTCTTCAAATGGAAAGATAAATAAAAATATATGTTTTGGGCAGAATTCATTCAATTGTGCTAGAATTTAGCTCATATTCGTCAGTCTCTGGCGAATGAAAAAAGTCTTTGTTGAACATTTAGGATGCATGTACATAATCGTGTTGAGATTTACTCAGTAAATCAGTAAAAAGTAGTTCAAGTGAGTGAGTCAAATCATTGTTTTGGAGTTTTCACGTGGTTTGAATTAGCATGAAGAGACATGTAAACTGGTTATCAGCCACAGTGGGACTGTTACAGGTAATAATCTACCAGTAGGCGTTGATTTTTTAATAGCATTCATACTCCATCTGTCATTTGTCATAATTTGCCAGCTTCTAACAATTTTTCATATTGTTGTATGGAGAATGATTTTTATTGAATATTTTGAGCATATTTTCTAAGTGCTTTCTTGCAGCTCTCCTTGATGGCTGTATTCTCCCTAAATGGGCTATCAAACGCTAAACAAAAAAAAAAATCATTAAAGACTCTAAGATTCCGTCTGCTTGAATTTCTCTCCTCCGTATCGAGATTCTCCCCTGCAGGATGATAGGGCCAAGATATACTGTTTGCTGACAGGACATTTAATCAGCTGAATAAAATGGATGATCATAAGTGATGAGACTCAACATCCTGCGTCTCCTTCTCTATTCTCCCAGTTCCTTGGATAGCCATGCATGATCACTGAATCGACCCTGGGCTGCCTGTAAATTGTAATTTCAACCTAAAGCACATGTTTTGTCACAGACTGCCAAGCAATAAAATTGATATTCGGAATATTGATTGCTGTGTACGACATCCCATTAATAACACAGAGTATAGATATTGTAGGGGAAAGGGACAAAGGAGCCACACTAATTTATCTCCTGAGGGTTGAGAACAAGATACATGGACCAGCAATCAAGCCTCAACTCCACAGCCCGGTATTCTATACCACTGGAATTCTTCAGATGTAAGCTGTTATCACTGGCCATCGCCAAAAGATTTGATAAAAAAAAACAAGGCCAAATGTGTAATGGTACACTTTAAAGCCAAATGATATGAAAGATGCTAGTAGCATACAAAACAGATCCGATGTGGTGTCTATTACATATGACTTGACTCAAGAAAATGTTCAGTGAATATGAATTTGATGAAACACTTGGCAATGCCCTCAGCACAGTGGGATGCAACACGGCTAATAGCCAGAGCAGAGTCTTGCCACAGCTTCACTTCAACTGGGACCTGAACCGCTGGCCCCCGTGTTTACGCTTGCAGTTCTTCCTCCGCCCACTCACTTTAACACACCGCCTGATACGCATCTTAAAACATAACCCTCGCGTAAGCGTGCGCCCGGGTGTCTTAATACACTACACGGAGTGTTAGCCGTCTGACCGCGGAGCAGTCAGAGGTGCTGCTTGAGAGACAAACTGATGTTGAAATATTCATATTTCCACAGAATGTTTTATTTAACTGGCTCACAACACCACCGTAGAGATGGAAAAGCACTTATCCTTTTGGATAAAAAATATATTAATGCCACCGCGTGTTCTGAGTGAAGCCTCGTTTATTTTCCTGGAGATAAAAAAAAAGCCAGCAGAACCAATAACATGCAGATTCTGCGTGGGGGACATTATGGCGTCCACGCATGCATGCATGGTAGTCATTTCTCCAGGGGCTGAGGGAGGGAATGGCACTGTCACACGACCCAACCAAGCCATGTGTTTCACAGCAGATAGAGAAATCACACCACCATGACTGCCACTGAGACACCAGAACTAACCGAGTGGATCGGGACAGCGTCGTGTACACGGGACTGTACATCAGCTGTCGTGTCAGAGGATGGTCGAGCATCAGTGAAACTGCCATTTATTCCGCAGTTTCATTACGGAGAGATGGCAATGATAATGTGGTGCAGTGATATTGTGTGGCTATATCTGATTATAACTGAAATTAAAGAGGATCACTGAGTTGTAAAAAGTCAGAGCTGCATGTACAGTACATTTGCATTGAGAGTGGTCAAAACATTGAAAGAATATAAAGGAGGTGTATAATGTTTGTATTCCAAAATATCATAGGATCACCATCTTCACAGAATTCTTGATTAATCAGAATTCCTGAAAAGGCTTTGTCAGTTATGCTATTCTTGTCAGACAGAGTGTGTGCGGTTTTGTAAATCTCACATGAAAGGACATCTGAAATCCGGAATCAACAGGATAAAACCCTCTCAGCATGGCTGCCCCTCTCTCCCCTCTCCTCCTCCCCTCTCCTCCTCCCCTCTCCTCCTCCCCTCCTCCCCTCCCTCATGTAGGAGCCGCTCCTGTGAACCTGGAAGATTACCGCTGCCCTTTCTCCTGCTCCGCTCCTCCTCCTCCTCCTCCTCCTCCTCCCCCTCCCTGTTGCTCGACACCACCTCGGCGCAGGGAGCTCCTGCCCTGTGGACAGCTGCTTGTAGCTCCTCACCGCTTCTCATTTCACTCTTCATCAAGTTCAGCGCCCAGGTATCAAGGTGTTGGCCAGTTGCGTCAACCCCAGAGGCAGTGGAAGACTTCAAGAGTACCAAAAAGCATCCAGCTGATAGCGGAGCAGATAACGTTTTGGTAGGCAGGAGGGAGGGCATCCTACGCACCTTGAGGCTGTACTCCCTGAAATAGGGTCACCAAAGTCACAGAGTGGATATAGGAACATGGAGTGAAACAGGCCCCCAAGTCCACCTGCTCAAAAGTCATCCCATACTCTGATTATGTGTTGCCATCCAGGGCAGAGTTGCTTCCAATCTGGTGTTTGAGGTCCTTGAGGTCAAGTTTGTTTTGGGTGATATCACTGACTCCAGCCGCCATCTCTCCAGCTGATGGTGTTTCACCCCTGCCCTGCTGTCTCATTTCAAATAGTGCGGCTCCTCAGATCCATCCCACCCATCGCCGCATCAGAAATGCATTTTTGGATTAAAACTTTATCTCCGCAGACCTGATGAATAATTTACTCCACAGGACTGAGGCCCAGATTTCCTGACAGCACTCCTTCAGGCGGAGAGCGCTCACTCAGTCTGACAATAAATAAATATATAAATAAATAAAAAATATAAATATAAATAATGCCAGCTCGCCAGATAATGTGTCAATTCACCACCACCCCATCCAATCCCAGGCCAACATCGATTCTTCTTGATTGCTTCACTCTCAGTTATCAACGAGCATGCCAAGTACATTATGTAGCGGGCCGACAGCTTTTCTTGCCTGTCGTAGGAATAGCACTGGCGCTGTTTAGTACCTGTTTTTGTGGTGGTTTGAATCACTCTGACATTTATTGGTGTTGGGTGATGAGATCAATTCCACTTTGCTACTCTCTCCCTGACACTCGCAGGGGGGAACGGAGCGCGCTGGAACATATTTCAAAAACCTCTGAGTCTGAGCGCTCCGTCAAATTAGTTTAAATAGCTGCAGAGTCTCCCCACGTCAACACGCCCGAGTGTGACTGAGTGTGTGCATAATGTGGGCCTCACCTGTGGGCGCGGAGATGTGAGATGCATCGGCTTGTTCACCTGATTATTCACCGCCTGCTGTGATGTGCCATTATCCCCCAGATCACAGTTCGTCGCTAAGAAACCTTCAGACTTTTGGAGAGACATCTAGGCCTCATTCCAATCCTGTCATTGTAGTAGCACGGGTTAGACGGAAAAGATAACGGTATCTCCATGGTTTTGTGACCTAGATTGCAGCATGCATTATGTCCCAGAACTGCTGCCGTATATATCACAGCTTTGCAGCACCTTAATAGCACAACTGACTGCATCAGAGATGGAACCTAAATCATAATAATCAATCCTCCATGGAAATTAAAGAGGCAGTAAGATGACATAGAATGGAAATCTGTTTTTACCTTGGTGTTGTTGAATAAGGAGACTTCACCGTATGGCCCCAAAGCTACAGTATATTGTGAATAGGATACACCGTTGTTTCCTCCATACGTAAATCTCACACTTTGAAATTGCCACTGAAAAACTGGCAAATCTGAACAAAGACAGACTGTGACGCATACAAAGACTATGACGGAAACCATCCCCGTGATCACCTCCCCCCTCCACACACACGTTATGTTATCACTTCGAGTTGGAGATTCAGGAAAAAGATAGACTAAAAACTCTATGCACGACTCCATTTTGGATTTGTTTGTACATATCAACTTTCTGTTCACATTAAAACATTGGCAAATATGGCATTAATATAGTCATTATCTAGTCTGGTTTTCACCATACTAAACTCAATCTTTTAAGATTGAACATTAGTCTGGCGAGGCTACGCTTTGTTTCTACTGCACTTTGTGTCGCTTAAGTTTCGTTTTAGGCGCGTCACCGGCCAATAGCGTGCCAGCTACTAGAGTATGGCCGTTTCTGATTGGAGCCAAAGATTCTGGCACTAAACAGCGAAAATAGATCTGCTGGTATCCAGCCTGAGCTGCCGGGCGAAATTTAAATTCCCCGGAAGTTCAGGCAGGGTTCACCCAGCCTAGTCATTATCTTCAGGACCTTCTCTCACGGCAATATAAACCATCTTTGTGAAAATGTTTTTAAATCATAATCAAGCAACTAATGTAGCTAAGTGAACTAGTTAGATAACTTTGGCTATGTTGTTCAACTAGCCTACTATATTACTGTAAAACTGACAGGCCAGTAACTGTTATTTTCTGTCATAGCCTACTGTGTACAGCGTAAATAGGAAGTTGATTGCCCGGCAGGAAGCAAATCCAAAATGGAGTCGTGCATAGAGCCTATAAATGTCTTTGGCTGCAAAGCAGTCAATCAGCGTACAGCTCACTTAATTATTCATGTGGGTGCCAGATAACCATTAGGGGGCGCTAGATATCTGCTAAAATTAGCCATTTTATTCCCCATCTGAATTATAGGGTTGTAAATGGGATTATATGGGCTTGTAAAAGAGCATTTGAGCAGTTTTGCCAGACCAGAGTTGCATGCATTCTATATTTACATGATCGAACAAGGTAAAATACTGATGTTCATTCATTCTATGCCAACCTTAAAGGTTAATTGGAGTTGAAAGGCATGCACCGTGACCGCAGATGAACAGTTCATCATGAAATGAGCAAATGTCAGGTACAAATGGCATGCCTTTACTCTCAATCAGCGTGTTCTTTACCAAAGATGTGTACATTCAAATACATCCTGACAGAAAAAGCAAAGAAACATTGCTTTCTAAGCATCATCTTTATGAATGATGGTGTTTTTAGAAAAGCAAAAGGCCTCTCAAGGACATTGCTCACAAATGCTCCAGAACAGCTAAATGAGATTGAGGGACTTGCCAAACAATGTCCTTTAGCTATTTTAAATCACTATAACCTACTACCTCCTTGGGCTTATGCACACTTCGAACAGATATGTGATTTCATAAACTGACACCAATGTTTACTATTATTCATTTGTCTCATACCCTCTCCCAACTGCCGAAGACACATCTTGTGCCACATTTTGCCGTTTCCGAAAATTCATTCTAGTTCTTATCATTATTGTACATCACTTTGGACAAACGTGTCTGATAGAAACCATAAACATAACCATGACCACGATGACCAAGCTCAACAGCCTATCAAAATAGACCCATCCTTTCTGTGCTCCTGAAATCATGTGCTGATTGGTTCGGTTATTGCTCACGGCTCTGGGCTGTGTATGAGCACTAGATTTTTTTTTTTATTGTAGTGGAAACACAAAATGGAGAGCTAGAGGACTGTGAAGAGCGATTCATCTAATTGGACAAAAAGTATATGAGATTAGATTGGCAGCCCTCTCCTTTAATCCCACAGAAACGGGGCCTACTGTACATTATAGATGCACTCAGACCTCTCTGACCTCACCTGAGCCATCCTTTGATCAATAATGAATCGCTCCTCACCCCCGTCCTCTCGCCATTTACTAACTAATGACCACTCTGCTGCATTTGCCTCCTATTCCCAGTGGCCACTTTTTCACTACGTCTTTGTTTTATCACACTCACACACATACAGTAAACACACACACACACAGACACAGACACACACTCAAACACACACACACACACACACACACACACACACACACACACACACACACACACACACACACACACACACACACACAGAGACACTTAGAGTAAGAGCTGTCAGACACTAAGGAGGATTTTAATTATTCAGCACTTACTGTAAACGTCATTATCACTGGTGATGAGGGTGGTGGTGATGTCATCGGGTCCACCATCTTAGCGACAAATATATTTAGCTCTGAGACTTTATGGCCTCACTAAATGTATGGCTTACAGGTCCAATATTGCTGACTGATAGTTGATTAAATGGATGATTGCTCTACATTGTAAACATCTTAGTTCTGGAATACTGTATTTTTCACATCCATCTGAGAGTGGTCACTTTATCTGACAAGCTTTTTATTGATTTACAAAAATGGTGGTGGTGGTGTGTGTGTGTGTGTGTGTGTGTGTGTGTGTGTGTGTGTGTGTGTGTGTGTGTGTGGGGTGGGGGGGGGGGGGGTTAAGTTAAGTAAGTTACAAACAGAGTATTTATATGCATAGACATAGAAATGTACGAGTGCATACCCAAGCATAATATACACGCCCAATTGCCCATGAAAAGACGATGGAAATCACTCAACAACAACAAAAAGGAGGAAGGGCGACTTCCTGAATCATTTGCGACACATTGTAGAGGTTCTTGGGAGCTCTGACAAATGTCTCTGTCCAGTAAAATATAGGCCTGTGACTCATGGTGTGTTTTGACACTAATGCTCAATGAATGACCATTGAACAGCCATTCATTCAGACTGGTCCTGTGGGGCTGTACATATTTTAACTCTCCTGAAATCCATTGCATGCTAATGCTATCTCATCTGAACTATTGTATTGATACCGGCACTGCTGACTGTGGGATGGGGCAATTTTGCCACGCTTTTGGGTAATTACGTTGGGTGAAAAGGTTAAATGAAATTACCCTTCATCAGTACAGGGCATTGGACCGCTGAGATGAATCACCTCTTTGAGGGTGTTTGAAGGGTTGACACTTTGCTCTGTGGAGGCTCGCCTTTTGAAAGTGAGATACCAAAGACGGCTTTCATAAATTCTGCCTGTTATCAAGGACACACAAATGCAAAAATGCCAGTAAACAAGGAATTCCCTTGAAGTTCACCAGCAAGGGGGGTGGGGGGGAACACAATAAATAAATAATAAACAAAAGCTTTCTCAGATTAATCCCCCATCTCTTTCATTACAAAGAGGTACACAGTCAACAGCCATATCAGGCCATCAGGAAGGGAGAGCTTCTCAGAAATTAAACAGCTCACTGTAAGCACCTGGCCTTTTTTGCGGTGATTGATGTTTGATCCCTTGAGATCTGCCATTGAAATCACAAACTCTGTATTCCGTCTACTCCCCTAGGGTAGCGCGGTGAATAGAAAGCCAAACAAATGAAATTGTTTATCGTTCCCTTATCAAATTAGCCAGACCACTGTTCCCTTAATTGTTTATTAAAGGCTATAAGATGAAATCACATAATGAACCTCTTGCTCATTTTAAGTATTCTTTTTTTTTCTCAATTAGAGGACCAATTAGCGGCCACATTCACCCAGCAGCTGATGTTCCTGAGGAGGTGGGGTGTGGATTTTACCTTTTCTTCTATTTTCCTGTGGCAACATGGAGTATCCATAACCAAGTCCTTCCATACACACACCTGTACTGCTGTGGGGCTGGACTGGAGTACTAGAGTGCCCCCTACTGGAGACGCTCGTCACACTCACACATGAATACATTACAAACACACACTTTGCTAATACACCTGTCCTGCACATATGCGCGTGCACTCTCTCTCTCTCTCTCTCTCTCTCTCTCTCTCTCTCTCTCTCTCTCTCACACACACATGCACATGCACACGCACACACACACACACACACACACACACACACACACACACACACACACACACACACACACACACACACACATACACACCGACCCACACAAAACAAATGAAACAAAGCTCCTGCCAGTTAAGGGTTTACAAAGTTGAGACTATGTATAACAATTGAGACAATGTAGTGATTCTAAACATACAGATCTGACATTTTGTCTAATTTTCACAGCAATGCTAAGACAAAAGCTACAGACAGATACACAGAGATGAACAATCTTCCCCCGAGGTCTCCAATACAGTAATAAAACACTCTACCATCTGTAGAGTAATTAAAAAGGCAGTCTCGCAACTCAGTCTGTCCTTAGTAAGAAATTAAATAACTCATCAGGCTGCTTGGGCCTGCACTGACCCCAAGACTCATTAGCAATCTCCCTCATCTCAGAACAAACAAGAACAAATCCATAAAGTCATCCATCTCTCAAATAATGTGTGCACGCGTGCTCACACACATACACGCACGCACGCACGCACGCACGCACGCACGCACGCACGCACGCACGCACGCACGCACGCACGCACGCACGCACGCACGCACACACACACACACACGCGCGCGCGCGCGCGCGTGCGCACACACACACTACACTAACCGACAACTGTCTCAATACCACCTCTTACATGTACTATACATGTGAACCCCAGGGAGTAACAGGAAACAATTTCTTTGAGACACCAGAGGGATATATTCTAAATTGACCAATTTTAGACTAATCTTTAAAAGTACATGCTGTCATTTTCACTGCAGAGTAGTGCTCTTCTGACCACATACAGAATTCAATGAATCATTTGGTTCTCTGGATTATGAAAATTGAAAACCCGATTTCTCAGATTTCCTACAGTCCGTTTGCCCAACTACAAAAATGAAGCTCTTACAGTAAAAATGGAAACTCTATCCTGTACAGCTAAAAGCCCAGTCGAGCAGACCTTCATGGTGAGATGGTTTTAATGACTTTTTAATGGGTCTTTTATGCTTTTGGTTTTAATGATGTACTTACAACAGTACTAATCATTTTTATTGGAATGATGAATGATTGAAAGGAGGCAAACATTTAATTCAGCCTCGCCTTTTTAAAAAGCACCGGCTATATGTAGGCAAAAAGGAACAACTGCAAGGAGCAAGGAAAGTGGAGGAAAAGACTTGTCTCGGCTGCCGAGACCAAGGAACGAGAGTAATTTATGATCACAGCGTTGTTGTTTTCCCTCTATCTTTAATTAGACCCCTTTGGTAGCGTCGACCGATTTCAGTGTTGACGGCACGAGGCATAGTTAACAAGACAGGCGGGCCCTGGGAACACTGATCTAGGCACTGCTCCATTCATCACTCACGCATGGATCACTTAGGGGACTGGCCTTAGCGCTGCTCCCAACACCAATTGTGCATTTGTCTTCAAACACGGGTCTATACACACACATTTGTATTGCTAATTAGTCTGTGAGACGGGTCGGCTTCGTGGACAAGGCTGTGGAATGTTGAGCGAGAGATTGTAGACTTTGCTCTGGGCAGCTTTTGAACTGTATGAAATTGTAGAAACAAGAGTACATCTACAAACACCAGAGAGTAAATGTAATTTCCTGAGCTGTCAAAGGGAAAGTTCTTTCATGACAGGAGAAGAAAAGGTAAAGAGAGAGGGAAAAGGCAGAAATTGAGAGAGAGAGACAGGGAGAGAGAAAGAAAAGGCAGAGAGAGAGAGAGAAAGAGAGAGAGGAAAGAGAGCTCTTTGCTCCCTAGCCAGCCATATCCAAGGACTCCAGCTCGCTTCCACTAGACACCTTTAGGGCTTCTTAACCAGTGGATGGTAGGCTAGGACACACATAAACACATCCACACCCACAACTTCAGTGAACAACACTTTAAACCACTTTATTTCCCCTCGAGTGCCTGGGCTCTCCTGTCTCTATGTAATACCCAGCTGTCTGACTGTATGAGAGACAAACAGGTGTGCATGAGTGAGAGGGCTGTTCGTTTTCAGTCGAGCTCCGCCAATCTCCAGTCTTCTGCCCAGATCATGACTGGCAGCTGTCTTGTCTTGCTCGCCTCGTCTTGGTCGTCGTGGCGATGGAGAGAGCCTGTCTAGGGGTGCTCTGACCAGTCACTTAGCGTGTGCCTCAAAGCTCCTGGAGCCACGGATTAAATGTCACCGCAAGGGTGCTGACTGACCTTATCAGGCCTATTCTGAGGCAGCAATAATAGGAAGCTGCAGAAAGCGAATGGTGGTCAGTTGTTATATTTTTGTACATTCCAGTCATTTGCTGCATTGGATTGTGCAGTATGATGTTGAGTTGATTAATAATGCATACTGTACAGTAGGTGTTGAATTGTGCAAATGTTCAAGTCTGTTTAACAACAGAGATGATTATAATCTGTTAGATGATGATGCATTGAGGTGGTGATACAATGCACTGTCAATATAATGTGATAAACAAAAGGAAAAAGACCAACCAAGGCTACTGTACCTCTTTCAGGCTACAGAGATAAAGTGCCACAGTCGCTTGTATTTAGCTGGTAAAAGATTGAAGTGATGAATATCTTCTCCGACACATAAACAATACAGCATTTTCCCAGTTGTAAATGAGAAATAAACGGGAATGTAATATGAAGAACATATCCCAAGGGTTAAAATTAGCCTACTGTAGTAACAGTAAGAGGACAAATGGGAGAACTCTTGAGTTCATTAAATGCTCCCTTGGTATTACCTTCACATTACCATGGTTACCACCTCCATGGCTTGTAAAAAGAAGGTGAGTCTCTTCTGAGCAAACCTGACAAATTCCCTAGACTAGAGGAACTAATCATCTATCACAGACCAACCGTTTTGGTAACTCCCAGGTAAAACAAATTCAGTTTGTGCATAAGGATATCCAATGCAATCATGAAAGTCTTTTTACACTATACATATATGCAGGGAAATGTTATTCAGTAATTCCATCCACTACACTTGACTGGCATGCCCCTGCCATGACCCTTCATATACTGTAGATAGATATCTATGCGTCTGAGTCTGACTCCATCAGAAACCTGGACGGGTGTGTGAGGCTGTGAGCTACATAGCAAGTAAACCATGACAGATCATGTGATTCATCACATGTAGGGGATCACTTTTAAACTTTAGCTCGCCCTAGTGGTCAAAGACGTAACCTGAAGCAGTTAAATCTAGTTAGAGATGTCTTGTTTTCTGAAAAGCTCATATGACAAATTGGCTTTGTAGAGTCTTCATTTCCAGTGAGGCTCTCTATAATTAATAGCAAATTATGGTTTCATGCATTGTTTTGTTTTGAAGTTCACTCACAATGTGAATCATTATTTCGACCAAATTATCTCAGACATAAAAAACTCATGAAATCTGACAAAGGTGGCTTCTGTTTGGGAAATACACCACAACTTTTGAGAGATAAATTGTTTTGGTTTGAAAAATAATATAATGCTGATATATAGAAATAAGTTAAAATAAAAAATATATACATTTAGAATATATGCCATAAAAGGCAGATACTTAAATATGTTTGACAAATGTTTGTTTATGCACTCATGTTGCACTGTGGATTTTACTGTGATGTGCCTGTTTTCTTTCTCGACTTCAGTTCAAACTCCGGGAGATGAAATCAGTGTGGCAGCTCCATTTATGACACACCTGCAGATAGACCTCGCAGCAGATGGATCTCTCCATAATTGTCACGGTGGGACAAAAAATCCCATTACAGTCTCCATCAAAGACTGCACATTTCGGAGTAAGATGGAGGAGACATATTAGGCTGTTCTGATATATTAATTAACTCAATCATGGCCACCTCTCCAAATTCCTGCCTTGTAATGTTCCCGTCTGAGAATTGTATTATCTTTCAGCCTTTTTCAATTTATCCTTCTTTCTTCCCTTTTCCGTTTTCTTTCCCTCTCTGAATCTCCACTCCTCTCCCTCTCTCTTGTCCTTCTTCTACTTTTTCATCCTCTTCTGTGCTTTCTGTTCCCCCAAACCTCTTCATATTAATGGTTTCCCATACAGCCTTAATGAGAACAACAAACACTTGACATTTATCTTAAATGTCAGCGTCTCTAATGGGGATATTGAAAGTGATTCTTTTGAAATCTGGGTGATGGGAGATGAGATAAAAGAGCCTAATGGCACGGAAGCAATCCGTGTTATCACTGCGATATGAGATGCCTTTTTAGGGGCAAAATTACATTATCATCATCCCAACCGTGGCCATTTTCCACAAGACTAAATCTTACCACTGAGCGGTCATCTCTGATGAAAAGGGTCAAATGATTTTCAAAATTGGACATTATTCAAGTTTCAAAGACATCCTAATGTGAACAATGGCCATTTTTTGATGACTATTTGCCTTCATTAACATTATATTAATAATAAAAATGTTCCCAGAGATAAATATTTCATCATTAACCTTTAGAGGTAACCTTTAGAGTGAAGCACTGCCTACTGAACTTTCACAAACCAATTAAATCACCTTAATTAAATTTATTCTTTCAAAGCAAATACTTCCTTTTGAGAGAGGAGATGAGAGGGAAAGTTATTTTAATTGATTAAGTACCGTATAGACAAAGGGAAAACAAGCCCTCTTGATGAACAATACAATCTGATGAATGCAGATTTCTTGTAGACAAGCACTTCAGGTATGTCACCAGGTCAGCATCACTATTAAGTCTGTGATGTCTACTGGTCTTTTGAATACATTTGTTTAATTAAATCACAACACCATTAGTGCATAATAATAGAATGGAGTACTTAAACTGCACCTGAGTAGTCTTTTTGAGCTAGTATCCACTATTTTCACTGAAAGCTATTTCAAGTGATGACAGCATTACTGTGTCACCATAAAAAAACACTTTAAAGATATTGAGTAAAGTGTTGGTATTCATGGTGCATTTTCACTTTTTTTTTGTGACGATAGTCATTTTGATACTGATATGTTTGTAAAATGTGCTACAAAACGAACACACTTACAGTTGCAAATGCGAAGTCTACCAGTGGGTTGACATTTAAGCTGGGGAGTGAAGTGAACATTTGATTTGCTTTTTGCATCTTTGATTGATTGGTAGAGAGTGTGCTCAATGAAAGCAGAGGGTCCCTCCCCTAACTTCAGTGTGTGTGTGTGACAAGTTGAGTGTAGCAGCCTCGACACCTGAAACGTAATCATTATTAAATACACTTCAGACTGCATGATTTGTATCATTACCCCAGCACTGACACTCGAGAGACGGGGATAATAATTATGCTTCTGTATAAGAATAGCTATCACAATCAATTCGTTCCTTAAACATGCCATTAATCATTGGATAGACTGGAGTGCTTAATTAGGTTCTTGCTGCTCAGTTACAAATTGACAACCCCTCACATCTCAATTGCATTGCCAATTCTATTAATATTTCAATTATTTCGAAATCATTAGTTCTCACTAGTTCAGAACTAGTTCTCACAGTTCTCCCCAAGAACCTGTTTCATCCTCATGGACTATTATTTTACCCTTTCCTCTAAGGATGATGGACTCTGCCCTCTTGGCCTAAATCCACCACAGTGTCTGAATGGCACAGTACTCACAAGCAGTATCCAAACATAAGCTTCATTCAGGGCCAAACTATGAGGCCATAAAGGACTGAAGACAAAATGCCATATAGCCTACTAATTGCTTTCATCTATGTACACAAGTTCTCAAAGGCTTTCTCGTCACTGTTCATATGTCACAGATCCAGTGGTGATTTTTCAGTCAATGGAAACGTTGTATAGTATAATGGTAATGTTGTTGTCACTGAGCAAGTTATACAGGGGGAATGGCATTATATTCTAAGATTATATATGCCTGTTTGACTATAACACTATCCAACATGGGGCAATTGCTCTGTTTGAAGTTTAACACAGTTTTAAACTCCAGCTCCCAACTCTTAACTCCAGTTTAAAACTCCAAACTAGCGATAGAGCAACTGCCCCAATATGTTTAGACCAACTCTACAAAATATTTGTTTTCTAAATTCATAAGGCCATGTCAGAATGTCAAATCTGCTTTCGGAACCAGTTTGGTAGATGTTGCCTAAACACAACATGGGGAGGGAATACACAAGTCCCTTTCCCACATGAGCGAGACATCCGGATGTCAAACGGATATCAAACGGGTGGCTGTATGTGGGAACGCAAAACTCGGGTATTTTCTTACCCGGAACTCACCCTACTAGCCCCCTAGTACTACTTCTAGATGTTACCCGGGTGCGCTTAGGTGGGAACGCAGCCGGCACAGTTCTGGGTAGAGATGGGGGGCGTACCGCTGACGTATAGAAATGCGCCCTGCAGCGCGAGGCAGAAAGTACAAATTGCCATGGTAACGATAAACATTGCCCTACGAGTATGAACACAGACGAGAACACCGGAGTACAGAAAACAGTGACATTTTGTTGTGTACGTACAATAAAAATGTAAACTGCAATCAAGTTGTTGTGTTAGTTGTGGGACAGGCAGGATTATCCTTGCAAACGTGAATAAACTAAACGTGTTGTCGATTAGCTTGCAACTAGCTGTTTATTACAGTGGTTAGCAATTAACAGCTAACAGTTAACGTCGCTGTTATTTAGCATTGTTGCTTTTTGTAGGAGTTGGGAAGGAGCCTCAGACCTCTGTGTGCTGTTTATATATTTTCCAGGTGTGTCATTATTTTCTATTAATTTGTTGTGTTGGATGTTTATACCAGAGAGTGTTGAATTAGAGCTTTGTTTATACTGTGGTCCTGGCGTTAGCTATTTTTTCCTCTATGCTAGCTCCCGCTGACTAGCGAGCTAACTACTTCTGTTGTTTCATGATGGCAACACAGCACAACAACGCATTTATTTAGCGTCATCTCCCTCCCTCTGCAAGTGCTGACATTGCCCCACCCCTCGCGGCTCCTACTCGGGTCTAGTGTGAACACAATTACCCGTATCTCACTCGGACATAAAGCTCATGTGGGAAACGTCGTGTCGTGCCTCTACCCGGGTAAATATGTCCGGGTAACTTCTAGAAGTTATGTGGGAAAGGGACTATAGACAACTGGTTGGAACTGTCTGAAATCAAAGAGGGCCATCTTGTGGTTAGATAATGAACTGCTAGGCAGTTGGGATGCTATTCACACAAGCCTGGCCTGACCTAGATTTGCCATATAACCACATAACAGAATATCAGGGAAAAGATTCACAAAATCTTTACATGGAATTATTTAGACTAGTTTTTGCTAAAGACAAAATGCATAACACCAGCATAGTTGGTGGATGAGTCTATAAGTGCATTTATACATGCATAATAAACCTTTTCCAGTGGCTGTATTTGGAGAAAATATGCTCAAATAGGCATGTAATGATATGCATGCATCTCGGATGCTTTCCAGTATAATGAACCCTTGGTGAACACCCAGTGTAATAAGTGTAATGAGCACGTCTGATGGTCTGCTTCTGTTCTTGTGAGCAGGACCTCTACTCCTTCACCACTTTTAACCATGATCTCAACGCATACCCCCGAGTCTTTCTCTCATAGCTTCAGCGGGCCTAATGACGGGGGCAGATATTTATGCTTGTAAAAACGCTACGATATTAAGAAAAGCTTTTAGTTCAAAGAAAATGGAAAACAGTAAATAGCAGTAATCAATGCTGCGCTGGCTGCCTATGCTGGAGTGTAATTACTCTTGGCCATTACAGTTTGTTGGAACATTTTAATTGCGTTCAAGTGCATGAGGAAGTGCCACAGGCCACATACTGTCAGAGAGCACTTGAAACCATGTACAATGGAGAAGGTAGACAGGTAAAAAAAAGAGTGCATTAATGATGCTGAAGAGTCGGAAACACACCGACACTCTCGAAACACCTTCAGACTGGTCATCTCTTGCGATTTTATGCACTTAACATCTTATAGTCTACTTTTTACCACGCAAGCATGCTGTTATGTTACATTATGGTGGTTGAAGTGGTTAAAAAAAACCTGTTTTCTTTTTTTAACCCTTAAGAGTGTACCGTCACACCGGTGTGTTTGGAGTGTTGGAAAATTAACATTCTAAAGAATGTCTGGGTTCATTGAATTCAACATAGAATTTTAGAATGTTGAATTGTTGCGGAATGGAATCTTGTGTTAGAATGTTGAGTGCTTACTATCAGAGAGACACTGAGAAACACTGAGCACTTACATTCAGCCCTTCCCTGCAACATCCTAATGTCTGATCATTATTTTCTATCAGCGCCTTTTTGGTGTCATATACTGTTTCCAATGTATGGTGTCTTACCTCTGTGTACTGATTGCTCATAAGAAGTCAGCCCATAAATGACTTAAATATGCATCAGTCCACCTCACGGATCGCCCCTTTTTAAATTCTTCACCATCCACGCCCCCATACTGAGGCTGTTTAAAAGGGAAACAGCTGGAAGTGAATGAGTGCCCCCCAGTGGAAGATGAATGACACATGCAAAGTGCCAATTTATCTATGCACACATCAGTAAAAATCCTTAACAAGAGTGGGAGAGCCTTGAGCATGAAAAGCCAGAGAGTTGGACTTTTGGCAGAAATAAATTCAAAATAATTCATAGAAAAATGTATTAGGAACTGTGGGTTGCTATTTACAGAGATACAGCTGATTCTTTAAGACAGATGGTTGAAAGGGGTTCCACACCACCCACCATTTCACAATCTACTGCCAAATCGACTGGCAAACTTGAATTCTGCGTCACAGACTTACTTTCAGCAGAGGTCTGTTGTGCGCAGCCTACTGCGTCATCTTGTTGAGTCATCGGCAGAAGAAATGACAAAGTCACTAAGCAGACACTAAAATGGACTTTTTCTTTAGAGAGAGAGAGGCTCACACATACACACAGTGATGTGTGTGCGCTGCGGCCTCTCAGCTGATGATGAACACTCGAGGCCCCTCCTCTCTCATGGGCGGGAGACACTCGATGTTCTCGATGAGGATGTGCTTGTCCTCCCTCTTGGGCGTGCCCTCCGCCGACGCCACCGGTTGGCACAGGCTACTCCGCAGCCCCTTCAGCGTCACGGGCACGTCCTTGAACAGGTGCAGCATGCTCACGCCGAGCACGATGACCAGGAAGCCCCCGACGGTGCCCACAATGTCCACGCCGGTCATGGTCCACCACTCTTTGAAGAGGATGACGGAGGTGGTGAGAACCACGGTGGTGAAGAACACGTAGTAAACGGGGTAGACCAGCAGCGTGTTGAAGGTGTCCAGCGACTTGTTCAGGTAGTTCACCTGCGTGACGATGGAGACGACCAGCGTCAGGAGCAGGATCCAGGTGAGAGGGTTGCGCAGGACGGACGGGTCGGAGATGAGGGTGCGGATGGCGATGCCCAGGCCCTTGACCGAGGACACGGTGAAGGCGCCGAGCAGGGAGCAGATGCTGATGTAGACCAGGATGTTGGTGGGGCCCCAGCGCGGCGACACGTAGAACACGAGCACCACGCAGGCCACCAGCAGGATGGTGGCGTACACCAGAAAACCTGAGGGAGTGGACGCAACACTGTATGAATGCTAAATAAGCAGGTTTTTCAGAAAATACAAAAAAGTGAAGTAGTGTAGCAGTATAGAGGTAGTAGTAGTAGCAGTGGGAGTAACAGTAGTAGTACTGCAGTAGTAGTAGTAATAGTAGTAGTAGCACTATTAGTGTAGACATAGTAGTTGTATAAATAATAGTACTATAGCAGTAGTAGCAGCAGTAGCAGTAGTAGTGGGAGTAGTAGTAGTCATACTGTAGTAGTATTATTACCTCCGCCAAGGAGGTTATGTTTTCATCGGGGACCGGCGTATGTTTGTTTGTCTGTCTGTCTGTCTGTCTGTCTGTCTGTCTGTCTGTCTGTTTGTTAGCAAGATAACTCAAAAAGTAATGGATGGATTTCGATGATTCAGGGAAGGTCAGATATGACCCAAGAAAGAAACGATTACATTTTGGGAGTGATCCGTAACACCGTCGGGATTCCGGAGCCGTTTATGTGTTTCGCTTAGTGGTGTAATGGCATGGTATGGCCACGTGGTGGCGATCTGAATACTTTAGGTTCAAATGTATGACAACCTAGGATGAACAATACAGGTGGAGGTCTGTGCTCTCTGAGTGCTTTTCTAGTATTAGTAGTAGTAGCCATAGTAATAGTAGTAGTAGTAATGTGGTATTATAGTAGTCACTACTAATATCAACTCACCAGGGTCCAGTAATTTCTCTGTCATTTCCCTTAAGGTTGTCACCTCTTCCTCTTCTGGGGCATGGATAACCATTATGGTGCTGCCTAGCAAGCTGAGCAGACACCCCATCTTCCCCAACAGGTTCATCGACTCCCCCAGCAGGTAGGAAGACAGAACAGCACTACAAGTACATTCATTTACAACAAAACCAATCATGAACAGCATATCATCATTTGATATTCTTTTCTTCCAAAGTATGGTAAAACGCATCTTCCAAGTTTGGTTACAATATCAGTGTATTGTGAAGCATGAAACCATGTCTGGACAGGAATGTCTCAAAAGTCTCTCATTCATTCACCCTCAAACAGTACAGGAAAATTTCAGATACGTTTACGTAATAAATTCTCTGTTTTCACGCTGACTTGCAGATGGAGAGTTTCACTTTATGTAATCACTAACACAAACTAGTTAATGGTGTCAAGACAAGAGGCGTTGTCACTAACCTGATAAGAACACTTAGGGCTCCCAGAGGAGTGACCACAGTAGCGGGCGCGAACATGTATGCTGCAAAGTTAGCGACTTCACCTGCTCCCACTGAAAAAGACAAATACAAATATGTAATACTCACTCCATAATGCAACAGCGTCTAATGTTCAAAAAGCACAGGATTTGAGCTGTGCCTTATTTTTTAGTCCATAAGGTCTCTGGTGCGGTGGTCATCAGATGGTTAAGAACAGACAGGGAGGACTCGCACTCAGAAAAACACCAGTCAAAAAAGAGGGGCTTAGTTTTAAACCACTTGTATTTTGTATGTTTTTTTTTAAGATTTTTTCAAGATTTTTTCTTTTGCACAATGTGAGAAAAAAAGCAATGGACAAAAATCTTTAACATGACACATCTTGACACTGTGCTATTACAATGAACTTGTACATTAAAGCCTAGTTCAATGGAGTTCTCTGTTGAATATGTTTTAGTGTGGAACAAGGTTTAGTTCATGTATAGAAAATTGACCCTAATTGACGGCTAAAGTGTATTATTGCATTGTACTGTATTGTATAGTATTTCTTTTTTAATTATTCACTTATGAATTTAACCATCATCATTGAATTTAACCATCATCATTTGAAACTTACTTGTAAGGAGTCCACCCCACCAAACCCAGTCTTTCAGGTACCCATGTCCACCCTCACCTGTTCAAAGTAAAACAGTGCTTACTGAAGTGCTTTTTAAATTAGGCAAGGCATTAAGAACAACTCATTCACAACGGTGGCACAGCAAAGCCTCTAGACTAGAGGAAGGGGTAAGGGCTAAGAAAACCAGAAGTTAAAGAACAACTGGTAGTAAGGGAACCAGTGGTGGGTCCTGGAGGAGGTGATTGTCTTGGCAGCTAACCCTTGGGGCTAGTATGAGAGCCCTGTCTTCCAAGAAAGAAGCAGGCAACTCCATTCCCCCTTTTCAAGCAGGCAACTTCCTTCCTTTGTGATTTCAACTTATGCTCTTTAACTGAAGGCTGGCTACTTTACACAGGGCCTTACATAACACAGAACTGTTGATAACACTCTCACATTACAATTCTATTGTGAACCAATGCTTTCACTCAATGTTATCAATATTTTCTGATCTACAATCTTTTTTCTAAACAAAATGTTCAAATGTAAATGGATTGGATTGGATTTGATTTGGACTGCTATTAGATCCATTTGTCCCGATGGAGTAATTGGGAGACATTCAACACACACACATGACTTGTTTCATCATATCAAATGAATCTAGTGAAACCATCAGAATTCTGAGAGGTAAAAAGAAGGTGAGATGCAACATACCTGCTCTTGTCTGCCCATTGCTGGCAAGACGCAGCAAAGCTTTCTTCTTCAGAATTACACTTCCTCCAATCAAGAAGGCCGATAACACAGCCAGGTTCAGGCCAATCCAGAAGTTGTAGTTGTTCCATTTATCAATGGAGAGTGCATTAGCTGTGGAGTTGCTGTTGTCATGAAGTGTGCCGTTGATGGAGGAAGTCTCTGTGTTTATTACACAGGTGGAAGTTCGAGCTGGACACAGTAACCTGACAGCAGTCACTACAAGTGCAACAAAGAAGACAAAAGGTGTAAAAAGAGACATGGTAGACTTGATGGACATGCCTGGCAGAAGTTGAGCTGGGATAAAACAAATAAATCTGAATGGCTGTTCACAAACAAGATATCCCATAACCATTATGGAGAACAGGAGTTGTCAGTTCCTCATGAGAACTGCACCTGGCTTGATATATGTATTTGCATGTTCAATCTCAACACATGTAGGCTAATATTTCCATAAATAATGTCCAGTCAGAGAAAAATCTATTGTTTTTGCAGATTACACGGTATAAGACAATATATCTGTTGAAGATTTTCTGTCTTGAGAAAATAAGGCAACATTATTCAGAGACACAAGTTAGCAAGCAACACATTTTACAAGAAGGCATGTTTCCAGCTGTGATAATTCTCTTTACTCCCTTGTCATAATGTTAAAACCGGTAATTGGATGTAAAATCCCCACAGGATACAAACCCCGACACAGTCCCCACTACTTATGTCAGCAGTGTCATGAAATGTTTGCTGTGTCAATAAAGGTGTTTGAGCAGTGAGCAGCATTCACGAGTGCATAGGCATGGCCAAATTGTGGACATAGAAACAGGACGTTAGGTACATGACCTGCACTTTGAACTATTATACCATTTGTATAACAACTACATCTGTTTCAGTGACAGGATAACATTTTCGATTTCAAATGGGGTTGGCAAACCTAGCGCAAGAAAGTCATATAACTACAGGTAGGCCTTCTCCATCAAATAGCCTAACAAATAAAGTCAGCTGACAAATCAGGTCATTAACGAGACTCGTGATTAAACCCAAAGTTCCTTTCTTAAACTTGATCTTGGTCTAGCCTGCTTCCGATACAAAACCTAAATTACTTACAAAAATAGGAACATATAAAATAGGAAGCCTATTAACACTTACCATTTTGGCATATAGCATCAGATAAATATACATCTTGCATCATGTCGCCTGTTGTCCGGGAAGATTATTTGGCTATAAGACAACGTAGGTCATGGCTTGATAATCTTCATGTGCTAGGCCTACATTAGTCCTCCGTTTCGGTTTCTGTTACTCATTCGGATGATATTTTATCAGTTCGTTGTCGATGTGATGAATGTTCCGAAATCAAACGGCTTGCTCTAGCTTGCGTATGAGCAATCTCCTGGATGGGGTGAGCAAACAACCTGTTCAGGTAGGCTACATTTGTCTGCCCCGCCCATATGTGTCCTCATAGGTTCAGCTCATAATGTTACTGTCTGTAGTCTCCTGGTTACTATTGGTTATGAATCTCTTAATGGTATAGTTGAATCTTTGACATTGCTACACTATCAGAAATGTCACACGTTAGATTTTCGTCAAGAAAGGGACACAGCATGACTTGGTTCAGACAGTCTGTCTGTGGGGTTATACTACAGTCTTGAAACGAATAGGATATAAAATAAAACAACATAAGTTGTGTTGTTTTCAACATAGGCCTATTTGTTTTAAGAGTGAAGGCCTACCCTTCGCGGAACGTCCACAGCTTTCTGCTGAGTTCTAGAGGGCGTGACAGTTTACACATCAAACACACATTTGTTTAGGGTGGAATGCGCGGCACACCCAAAATTGAAGAGGAAAAAAAAGCCATTCATGTCTATACTGGTTGGATAGTGAGGGCCCGTTAGCTATAAACACGTCAGATTATTTCATAATCTTGCAGTAAATTGCTTGGTGGGAGAATACCCCCCCCCCCCACACACACACACAAATAAAAGGATACCATAGAATGGACATTAAATCATTCCAAATATAGCAGTTTTATTAATTTGGTCAGAGTGGATGATCTTAGGGGGAAAGGCAAGTGGTCTCATATAAATGAGAATGTGGGTAACAATCGTAACTAGAAGTAAATACCACCACTTGGCCTTCCACAGAGCTGTACAGTACAATGACATTGTGTAATTTGATTTCATTAAGTGCCATTATGAGTCAGACAGGTTTTCCGGCTTTTCAGGGGGCTTGATGGTTTCAGCTGTGAGGTGTCAGATGACTGGTGGTGTACTAAGCTGGTTTGGTTGCGGCAAGCCCTCCACCGGGAAGAACAGTGGAGGAAAAACAAACACACACAGGGACAAAGAAGGAGAACTGGGAGACACGTAACCAGGTGACTAAGACAGGGCCTTTGTTAGCCATTCATTTCACAGTCATCCCATAATCCAGGGATGTTGACACACAGAAGGTATTCCATTGGACCAATAAGGTATTGTGTTATTGTTTGTTCTGAGGTGTTCTGATTAAAAAGTAGGTTATATCAATTGAGACCCCGAGTGAATAAATGTTAGGTAACTGTTTGTGGGTGGTGAAAAGGAACTGCCTATAACACTCCTTTAAGAATGCAGGTTAATCGTCGTCTTTCCAACAAATCCACACAGTAGAGATAACATGTGCTCTGGCTATGTTTGAGAAATGTTCGCCCTTTTGGAAAGCATCATTTCAAATAGCCATTACACAACAGCTGTACATATATTGTATTTTGTTTGAGAAAGATACCACAAAATACGTAAACACACTGACTGATTTGGAATTCTTTACTGAGAGAGAATGCTTGAGTCCTCATAAAAACACTATGCCATTTCCTATTATGTCCAGCAGATGTAGACATACACCTAGAAACTCAACATGCATATTTTCACTGCCAGTGGTTTCATAGATTGTCACTGACGCTTGTAAAAGAAACCAGGGTGTAGTTGTAATGATACAGATATTGTCTCTGAAAATAAAAGTCTCTAAAAGTCTCTAAAATATATTGTCTCTAAAAGTAAACCTTTAATATAGTCTTTACAGAAATATCCTCAAATACTAGATGTGAATCATCGTTTTTGGTCATACTTACATTTATATTTGAAGAACTTATGTAACTACCAAACACCTACTCTTTGAATCCAGAGGATATGTATGGATTCTTGGCCATTTTCTTTTTTAAATCCTTGTCTGGAGGTGAGGCTATTGGTGGACACAACACAAACGGTTCATTTCCCCACAAAGCAAGCATAGAAGTGTCATTATTATTCATGCAACATCTTCATTTTTAGACTTCACTGCTCTTTCAGCAACACTGAACACTGATTCAAAGTTTTTTTGCGTGTGTAATATGGTAATAATCTCTTACTTTTGGGATCGGCCTGAATTTCATTCAAAAAAATTACACAGTGTCATTTTGAGGGATTACTTTGTTTAACTCTTTTCAATAATCCTCCTAAAGTCACAGTGGGTCGTATGTTTTGTTCATAGCTGTGACATTTAAAGCAGTCTGGAAGGACATCAGCACTGTCTGGGAGACTCTGTTACAGCCTCTTCTCACAGTAAAAGAGGCTTTCTTCCTCGCCCCCTATTCTGATAAATCTCCTAATGTGCACTGTGGAGAAGCTCTCTACTGGAGCTGAAGGACAACTATATTGAACAAAGAATCTAGACCGGGTAGCCTGCCGTGCTCTTATTGATCAGAAACACAGAGCAGTCAAACCTCTTTCATTCCGTCTTGACTTCAGTGGTATCTGCTCAAGGTGTTATCCCAGCCCTATTATAGCCAGTCCTTTTTAAGCCACCTTTCCAAATCAGCATGTGTGGCCAAGTAAAAGATAACATGTGTTCTTTCACAAAGTCCTCACTTCAACTCATAACATTGTTACAATGGTGTTATAGGCTTTTTTAATATATAAAGTGAAGCTCAAATATCATCAAGCAGTTACCAGAATTGCAGACCAAATGATTGCTAATGAAATCATTCACTCCATAATAAAAACACATCTTTTTATGCGATAGACCATTTGGAAAAGAACATAAAAACCCAAATCATTATCTTTTATGTCATGCCATTATTCATACTCAGCCATCATTCCATTCACATAATCCTGGCTGCTTAACAAACAGTGAGAATGAGGAAGAAGATCCAGCTTCAGTCTCCAGCAGCAGCAGCAGCAGCAGCAGAGGCTGTCTTGATCTCCACCATCAGACCCCCATGAGATTCGATGCTTGCACCTCTTACAAGAGTATTCTTTCATGCGCCTACCTTGGATAAGCTTTACAGAATATTGGCATCAATCCATATGCCTGGAGGGGAGATCCTCGTGAATGTGCTAAGAAATCAAATATAAGCACTGAGGGGAATCATGACTGGTAATCAGGTTTTACTTCACCATAAAGGGGGGAAAAAATTGTAGCTTATGCCCACATCTAATACAAGGCGATTTCAGAAAACAAGATTATACAAACACCAATGAGTAAAAAAAACAGAACAAAACAAAAAACTTGTGGTAATGGTTTCTGCCACATGAGTCATATATACATATATATTTCAATGAAATTGAGCCATAGCTCTCAGGTCTTTTTCGTTTGCACACATTCTCCAGTAGAAGTACATGGCCCGCAGCATGGTGTCAACATGGTGCCCAAAGTCAACACCTCCAGTGCCAGCATCAAAGCAGAGACCACGTGGCCTGAAGCCCAGCAGGCGTCAAGGTGGGTATCAACTACCAGCCACCAGCGGCGCTGTACGATGGAAACCCGGCCAAGTTGCTGAGGGCCTATTGTGGGCAGATCAACCAAAGCCATAGACTTCGCTGAGCCCTGGGCTTGTCTGGTCTACAACCTTGACCTAGTGTTTGCCAACTGGGTCTTTGTGAACCGAAAATGGCAGGGGGTGGGATTGAAGGTATATAAGTTCATGGATGCTAGAGAGGACATGGCTATTTTAATAGTCTGTGAGGAAGTTGGGGTACATTGATGCTCTCTGTGATTAATTAAAAAAAAACAGGAGAAGTCATAGTGTGCGAAAGGTTCACTGATCAAGGCACTGCTGTTTGCTCTTGGGTGTGTCGGCAGTTTTCTTGCATGGGCCTGGTTGATCCTACTGTTTCCTGGACAAGATGCATTTGCTTCAAAGCTCGAATCCTCTCCATCTCACTTCAGACATCCTCACCGAGCATAGCAACCTAAGGCGTAATGGTGGTAATCTGGGGCTGCGTTGAAATGAAGCTCCTCAGGCAAAGGGTGCATGCATCTGGAAGCCCCCATCCTCCCCAGACACACAGTGATTGAATTATTGAGGGGGGCATTTGGCATACATGCACTCCAGACACTGTATCCAAAAAGGCCTGAGTGAAGAATTATGGTGAATTGTTTTCATGCATTTTTTATTCATGATGTATCTGGTAGGTCTTTTCCGTGCTGTTGACTATTTGTATGTGTTCCTGCACGTACTGTATGTGTACCACACTGAACTCAATATGATGTGTATGATCAGGTGAGGTCAGGGAGCCTTTAAATTGGTAGCTTTACTTGGATACCTCTGATTTTGTTCAAGAGTTTGTTGAGCTCATCCAAAACACATCTGTTGGAACGGAACCTCAAATTCGCACTGGGTTTTCAACTGAACAGCAGTGTGTTTCATTTGCCAAAAACAGAATTAATCGGAGGCAGAAACCATTTCTCTCCTTGTCTGATGTGCCATGTGTATAATTATTATTTGAGGGACTTTGTGCATAGTCTCTTTCCCAGCAGACAAGCCAGCTCAGTATAAAGCCAGAATTCATTTTTAATACAAGCATTATTAAATAAACAAAGCAGATCTTTGTATTTTGACTTGACAATTCAAGCCTACATTAGCGAGTCTGCTATCTGTGGGACCAAACGCTAACTCTGTTGTCAAACTTATCTCTCTGAACCCTCTGCTGTCTTGGGAGTGATAGCGGAGACATTTTTACTCAGCTTTGCCCTTTTATTATCATTTTCTTTTACCTACAATTACAAACGTCCCTCTGAAGTATGAAAGTATTACATAAATGATTACTAAGTAGTTTTTTTTTTAACACAGTTGATGTGTGGGTACCTGGAATCCATGTGAGAAGGGCTGCCTTTTGACCTGAATTTAACCAATCTCCATCAATCAGAGACACTTCCTACAATCTACTGACATACAGTAGCTTCTCCAAAGCACTGATGGGGTCCATGGTCATGTAATATGAAGTTGGTCTGCAGAGGCATGTCCACAGACCCCCCCCCCCCCCCCCCCCTCTCTCTCTCACTGCAACCCGTTTGATTGTCCTCCTCCTCGCCAGCCCTCTCCACCCCCACTGCGCCGCTATGGAACGAGAGCAACATGCTATTAGCCGCAAGTGTCAGCGAATGAGATAAGCAGGCTTCATCGTACAGTAAATGCACTGCTCATTTTCTATTTTTGAAACGCCCTTTTGTTCATCGCATGTGTTAAATTAATTGCCATGATCACTCAAACTCAAGTCCTGCTCTATAGACCTTTAATTCCAGTTGGCATGTGCACTGGGAGAAAATACATGCTGGTACTGCTGACAGCTTTTAGGCTCGTTTTTGTCTGTGGCTTGGAGGACAGTACAGTTTGTAACAGCAGTAGGAGTACCAGTAGCAGCCAACAGCAGCAGCAGCAGCAGTGGTAGTGGCATTAGCACTCCAGTAATATAAGCAGTAGTCATAATAACGTTGGACCTCTAAGAACTTTGCTATTAAGAGCAGTGTTAAAGCTCAACCTATGATGTTTTATGAAACTGTAGTGGATGCCCAGGGTTACAAATGTCCGTATAGGTGAATGTAAAGTTCCTCTGGAAGACATCATAAAATAAGCCCCAAATAAACCTTGTTCATAACCAGGGTGATGCTCTTCAGATGCTTCTAACATTCGTATTGTTGGAGTGACTTCGGGCACTATCTGTGGTTCTGGAAAAATTGTTATATTTGAGCTCAACAGGCAATCAAATGACACCCCTCCCTTTCATGCTCCTTAGGATGTGTTGATTATGCAATGCACTGATTGGCTGGAGTCGTACATGGCTTGGTCTGAGATGTGTTTTAGTCATGTGCATGGTACCTAGGGCTGTGTAGGAAAACAGAAGATTTTGTTTTGCGTGCAAACACAGATTGCAGTTATAGAGGTCCACGAGGAGCAATTTGCAGAACTGAACAAAACTGTTTTTAATTAGAATCATGGAGTTCTTTTAAAATCTGACTGTGCCAAATGCAATATGTGGAACATTTCACCATCAAACATGGCCATGAGATGCTGCCCATGCTGTGCCAATTGTTATTTGATAAAGAACAGATTCCTTTTAGATGACTCTTGGTTTTTAGTCTGTCAGGGAACTGGATTTATGGAATAATCACGACACAATACAGCATTTGAATATGTCAGCACAATCTAAAAAACACTCAAATTGTTCAAGAGATACTGTCCATTAAAACCTTTGTCACATAACAGCATCCCTTGTCGTAAAATAAATGAAGACAGGAATTATAATAGCAACCAAGGGGTACCGAGGATTACTGTCAATCTTCTTGTGCCATTAAGATATAACCCATGTCATCTTTCATACTCACGTGTCTCATAAATGTTTCCAGCGCCCATATAACACATTTCCCAGGATGCAATACAAAAGGAATTCTGAGGTAATTCAATACATAGTACGGTATCAATCTTTTCATATTCTGTTCATGTAGCCTACCACAATCACACGTGTAGCCCAGAGCCAAAATCATACATCATAGATTGTGTAACATAGATTTCCTTCATGTGTATCTCAGAACCCCACCTAACTCTGCAGCATCCTTTAATAGATGCAATATAGACTATATAGGCCCATGGTACATATAGGTCATGTTAGATTTATGTACAATATTGACCTGACACCAGTTTTTCCATTTTGAGTCATTATAAAAAACACATTGATAACATCTTAGGCTCAGAACAGCCCTACTCTGTTTTAGACTCACTCTATGCATCCCCAGATACGCGATCATTGCTGTTGATTTCATTTATCAAAACTCACAGTTAGATTATCTATCTCTCTCTCTCTCTCTCTCTCTCTCTGTTTCTCTCTCACACACACACACACACACACACACACACACACACACACACACACACACACACACACACACACACACCAGAACACCTCTTAAACCGAAGGAAATCAGGGCAACTTTGAAATGTAACATCTGCACAAATGCAGTTTACCTTTCAGTCCTGTGCATTGCCTCTTACAGCAGCAACAATGCATACAGTACTGTACATTCCCAAAGCCCTTCACAGTCTTAATGTGTAATCTGCCTGCTCTACATGCAACTGTATAACGCGCTCTGGCATTCTGCCATTTCTTATTTCCTATTGTCGTGGCCTCTACAGTCCTCCCCTTTGCCATAACAGCTCTAGAACGTTCTCAAGCATCTGACAGCTCCAGTTACTGTGAGGGTCCTGGCAAGGAGCGTGTCACACAAAGCCTGACCGATGAGGATAAAGGCGACGGGTTCTGCATCTGGCTGAACTGCTGTTTTCATCTGGCTGGAGTAAGTTAGTGACGTCATTTTTCAGAGCTGCTCTTGAAGTGTCGTGACGATGCTTGATGGTGGAAAGGATTACGTCCTTCTCTAGGATGGCAGCTTAAGAGTTAAATCACGACGGTGAAAGTTCAATCCCAAGTTCATCAGTATAGCTATGGGAAGTTGTTTAGGAGAGGGAACAATTGCAAAACTGTCAGACAAATACAATGATATGGAACACTTTATCGCTTCCTGTGAGCAGTTTCAGTGACAAACAGCACTCCAGGCAGATTTTTAAACAGCATCACAGCCCTTCGCTACAGCCACACAACAGATTGCTATTGATCCCGCTACCGAATCCCCCATAGTTTATGCATAGTGCTAATGTCCCATTAGCCATTGTGGTGGCCAAAGTGCTCTTCAACACCTTCCACAGCCATCCCAAGGCTGCAGTAAACAGCCACTGTAGGGAGAGTTGTTAGGGATACTGTAATATCGCGCCCTATTGAAAGTGGGGCCTGCTGTTTGTCTCTGTTGTTTCTGTGGTGCGGATCCACACTGCGCTTACTTCACAGAACAGCACACACGCGTGTGCCATTACAGTGGGAGGCGGGCAGGCTCCCCCGCCATGTTGCCACTCCTGCAGCTGTTGCTATGCAGCCATAATGGTGCCTTCGCCCATATTCGGATGTCATTAGTGTTATGAGAGCGGACGACCCACTGAGCTTTTAGAGCGCCTGCGAGTGTGTGTGTGTGTGTGTGTGTGTGTGTGAGAGAGAGAGAGAGAGGGATAAAGCCTACTTGTTTATATTAAAAGCAAGTTCTCAAACTAAGAGGAGTTTAGAGACTGGCAGGAGACAAAGGATTTAAACGTAGGTATGAAGAACCAAGATGCTTTTGCTATTTAGCTCATTTTGCTTTTTCATTGTGCAAGACATTAATAAAGATGGAGGGGGGGAAACTCATGGAGAAAAAAAATAATGTGACATACTGCAGGGTTTGCAGCAGAAAAGGTGGAATCTCAAGCTAGACACTCGGCTGTGGAATTGTAAGGTTGGCATGGTAACGGATTTGAGAACTGCGAAATCGAGTGGCACGGATGTTTACGCTGTGAACAATGAAGTTCACAGCAAGCAGTTGACATACCGCAGAACCCCCGTAGACCTCTGGTCTTCTGAGACGCCCCCAGCCCCCGCACTGGGACGCGTGGCCAAGGCCTCGACTTCCTATCATAATTTGTACATCTTTAAATCCGCTTCCAGGGTTTTAGCGCAGCTCACACAGCGTTCACCCATGGCCGTAATGAAGTAGGAAGTCTCAATGTGCAAAACTGTAGGGAGTGGACATGCAATTAGGTACAAGGGGTTGGACAGTTGCTAGTCTGACTGAGTGTATGAGCAATGGTGTGGGGGTGAGAGATGCTGCTGTACTTCAAAGCTATCAGCGCAGAGATCCTTCTGTGCATATACAATATGTGTGAACTGTCAGGGGAGATTCATACAAGCTTACAGGTTGTACAGAGAATTCATGAGTGAATGGTGTTACGAAGTGGGATAGTCACAGCACTACATTCGTCTACGGGTTAACTAAACTAAGGCCTCCCAAAACACAACATCAAACAAACACGAAAGGAACTAACTGCTCCCTACATTCTAGCCCTTCTACATGTAGTGCAAAACTGGGACGCTTTTGTGAATGAATGTGTGTGTGTCAATGCATATGTAAATGCATGTGTGTGTGAGAGTCAGCTTGGCAAGGAGCCTCAGGGAGTGGTCAACATACCTGAAATATATATTTAAAATATATTTGTTTTACGTTCAAGTTATTATTCTAGTGTGTTCAGTGGTGTAAAATCCAACAGAATACCTTTATGTCCAAATGCCACAGGATATCCAAATGTGGCTACAAAGAGGGAGAAAAACTAGGCCATGCTCCCAGCTGGCCACACAGCCAATAGACCTCTGAAGTTCGCCTACAAAAAAGCTACCATCTTTGCCCATATAAGGAGTTACGGTATCTGACGATTTTTCTTATGGGAAATTAACATGGGGATTTGGAATGATCACACCTGTTAAACTCTCGCGGGGATGACAAAATAGGAAATTCAGGTGTTTTCCTGAACACACCTTTGTCCTCTGCCTTCAAGAGGAATCTGTGATCTCTGGTACGCGAAGGCGGCAGACTTTGATTTTTGCTACCCCAGAGCTAATTTACGATGCAACTTGCCATTAAGTTAGTTAGCCAGTTAGCTCTGGGGTAGCAAAAATTAAAGTGTGCCGACTTCACGTACCGGAGATCACAGTATGCACAAGAAGGCAGAGGACAAAAGTGTGTTCAGGAAAACGTCTTTATTTAAGACTATATCGTCCCCGCGAGAGTTTAACAGGTGCGATAATTCAAAATCCCCATGTTATTTTCCCATAGGAAAAATCGTCAGATACCGAATCTCAAAGATGGCAGCTTTTTTGTAGGCGAACTTCAGAGGTCTATTGACTCTCGATAGACCTCTGAAGTTCGCCTACAAAAAGGAGCCAAAGCTGCCATCTTTGCCCATATAAGGAGATCCGGGAGTTAATTGAAGCTAACTGCCTATGGCAAGTTGCATTGTAAGTTAGCTCTGGGGTAGCAAAGATCGAAGTGTGCCGTCTTCACCTACCGAAGATCACAGTATCCACTATCCGGCAGTGGACAAAACTGTGTAGCAAAAAACGTCTGCATTTCCAATGTCATCATCCCCGCGAAAGTTTAACAGGTGCGATAATTGAAAACCCCCATGTTATTTTCCCATAGAAAAAATCTCAAGATACCGGATCTCCTTATTTGGGCAAAGATGGAGGCATTTTTGTAGGCGAACTTCAGAGGTCTATTGAGAGGACAGGTGTCCTCAGGTGTTAACTTGACCAATTAGTCACAGGTAGTGACGTCACTGAAGCCCCGCCTGTCAGTCAGCACACAATGAGGTTAAACTCATGGAGGTATTATATATAACTGGAGAGCGTGACTAAGTTCAAATGAATTGTGGAGGTTAGGCTAGTAAATCCGGCCAAATCATAGTCAACGCCATATTGAACACTGGAGCGCCGATCCAGCGCCAGTCGGCTCTGACCATGCGCAAAGTTCCAAAGCTGGAAATGACGCATGCACCTACATTGATTTTTATTGGACATTCTGTAAAAAGAGAGTCATCCTCCCGTTCAGAGGGTGGCGATAATGTACATACCTTGCTTGCCGTGTAACAAGAAGAAGAAAAAGTTGCTCGGGAATGCACACCTGAGTCCGAGTGGAGTCCCGCACTGAGTAACGAGGGGATCACTTCCCCTGCATAAAGGGGTGTGTCATGCCCATAGACTTCAATGGAACCAGGGGGTCAGGATTTGACTGATTAGCTTCGCCGATTAGCAAGGCACTTCCTCGTCGCCATTTTCCAGAAATACATCATGTTCGGTGCCGTTTTCCTCATGCTGATTGGTGGCTGTTCCACTCTCAGCTCATACACGACCTTAGTGTGGGCACGAGCTCTCCTTCTGTACCTTACGTCAATCAGTAACATGGCACTTAATTGGCTAAGTAAAACGGCACCGGAAACAAGCCCCTTGAAACGCCATGTTGAAGCCTGAAAAAATCGTTCAATTTTGGCAATTTTCACTAGCCTAGCATTCCTATTGAAATGAATGGGGGCGGGACTTGTTCACTTTCTCCAGTTCTTATAATACCTCTATGAATGGAACCAGGGGGTCAGGATTTGACTGATTAGCTTCGCCGATTAGCAAGGCACTTCCTCGTCGCCATTTTCCAGAAATACATCATGTCCGGTGCCGTTTTCCTCATGCTGATTGGTGGCTGTTCCACTCTCAGCTCATGCACGACCTTAGTGTGGGCACGAGCTCTCCTTCTGTACCTTACGTCAATCAGTAACCTGGCACTTAATTGGCTAAGTAAAACGGCACCGGAAACAAGCCCCTTGAAACGCCATGTTGAAGCCTGAAAAAATCGTTACATTTTGGCAATTTTCACTAGCCTAGCATTCCCATTGAAATGAATGGGGGCGGGACTTGTTCACTTTCTCCAGTTCTTATAATACCAACATGAATGGAACAGCTCTGCATAAAGGGGGATCTTGCCCCCCCCTCCCTCTTGCGATTCGGGTTCCAGGAAGTGGCTTCTCATGAAGTATCTTGCTCCGCCCTTAATGATCTTTGGTAACGATTGGCTGTAGCTGCCGGATAGGTGCCTGCAGAGCGGTAGATAAAACAGAGTGGCGACACTTCCATAGACCTCCATAGGAAAAAAGCGCTTTTTCCAGGCTATTTCCTCGTTATGGGACTTTTGGAACTATTTACAGCCAATCAGGTAATTTTTCCGCTATCGGAGGTCAGAATTTCCGAAGGTCCAATGTGGCATGAACGCACTAAAAGGCTATTGAGGTGTCAAATTATACAGAATTAAAGGACGAGGCGGAGGCAAAGAACTCCTCGATGCGTTAGTGTATAACGGGACACTTTGTTCACAAGTCGACTTTCCAGTTTGTTGCAACTTTCTTTGGCTGTGATAGCGGTGCACAGTTAGCTTGTTGTTGATTCCATTATTGCAAAGCCTGCTTCCATACTCACCCATCATCCTACTTATTAGTTATAGTTATCATTTATAAGCACTGATATGGAATGATGCTTGAACTTATCTTTTTTGTTTGTTTGTTTTACCCTTTCTACTTCATAAGTGTCCCATTATTCAGCTACCCACCAGCTTATCAGAAAAGAGTATTTTCGACTCTCCGGGTGATAACATGGTTTAATCGTGCTTCTACACGTGTTGGCCTCATGTTATCAAAAATGATTTGTTTTATAAAACAGAGTAAGCGGAAAATAAGAGGTTGGAGAACATATTAAATGCCTCATAAACATATGCCAGTGGAAGTCTTGGTGGTAAAGTAGGCGCGGGCACCATACCAAAATGGCCGTAAGTGGTGCTTGAAGGTTTATCCTCCAGGAAGCTTATGTTTCTTTAGTTTGCAGGGTCAGCAGACCCTGATGGGCTTAGGTCTTTCAGATGGAAAGCTGGATTGAAACGATAAGAGAATCAATAATACTCCTCCCTGCAAGAGTTCACAGAACTGGACTCAGAAGAAAAACTTTATTTTGTGGCAGTTGGCTGGAAATGCCTGAGGTCTCAAAGCAAAAAAATATCAAAGCCATTCTGAAGCTCTTTGAGGTTGCGGTAACTCAGCTCGGTCAAAAGGTTAATATTGCCGCGCTGCGTCTCGGACCGCAATAACGCAAGTTACTGCGATCGGTTGGTGAGATAGAGAAATTACCTGCGTAACAAAGAGATATGTGCTCTCATTTTCAAAGGCTGAAATGATTGGCGTGTGGATCACTGAGGCCCTGCTGTCTGAGTACTGCACCAGTGTAGTATTCCAAAGATGCAGCTTCGGGAATCAGGACACAGATGTTTCTTCTGGACTCATTTCGGACCCTTTCTCCGCCTGCTCTCATTGCTGTCATTGAAAACATCCCAATAAAAGTCAGAAAACATGATTTCAGGCTCCCCTGCAGCAGAGCAGAGCAGCGGTGCTCACAGCTTCATTTTTCCTTTTTCTTTCTTTTTTTTTTTTATCTGTGTGAGGGCTGGATCCCACGAGGGTGAATTTATGGGCTCTCCAGCTCATGTCTCACCAATACATCTCCCTTTTGTTTGGAAGGAATGACACCGGAATACTGATCAGGGCTTATGGTTTCAGAATGTGCGTACCTGCTCCGTCTTAATAATATTGGAAGCACCTCCACAGGAAGCACCATATATGGTTTAGGAATATGCATGGGCTATCTACTCAGGGTACCGTGGGGGTTTGACAAATATAGGATGCTCCATCTGTACATCAGATCAGATTTTTCACTTTACGCTTCACACATTGTTTTGCCGCTGCAGTGCCCTGTGTGATACAGTAGGTTAGCTGCCCTCAACAGAGCTAAGAGCGTCCACTGAAAGCTCATTTCCATTGGTCTCATTTCTGTTTTATCTGAGGAATGACAAGGAACGCATTAATGAGTCTTCTATGCTCACTCGTCACAGTGAGCAGGGACCCAGTGTAATATGTTTCTGCTTTGGCAAGAAAAGGGAACGTTTCTGCTTTTGATCTTGACTTCAGAGCTATATACTGTAGCCTAGTGAGCCTTTAAAAAACAAGTAAAAAGACATCTACAATATCAGTTACAACAAATGGGTTTGCTATGTGCACCTCAAAGGTGCTGGATAGAAACTGAACTAATGGGTGTAATGTGCGGAGTCCTTCGCCTGACACATCCTGTTTTCTGACAAATCCCACCAGTGATTTGACTTTGAGACTGGACTGGGTCGACTTAACCCACTGACACAAACAGCGCATCTCCGGAGGTGATAAGACAGCTGTGTTTAATGATTAGATACAGTCATCACCGCCCTATCGGTACAGCACTGACTTCTATTTACCTTGTCTCACTACATCATAAAGTGTGCTACAAGACTTTCTTATCTGATCTGGACAGAGCCCCGGAAGGCTGGAACGCTAAGCTCCACATCCAGATAGTGGCTGTTCCAGTTCTAGAACTTTACTGTAAACAGACACTTTAAAAAAAAGGGGGGGGGGGGGGGGGGAGGGTGACGTCGATGTGAATTGGAGTTCAGAGAGTTACTGAGATTCGCTTTGTTTAGTTTCACACTCCCACTGTGTGCCAAGCCCAGTGTTTCTGTGCAAATGCAAATGTGGGGGGAGAGTGTATTTGCAATTTAAAATCCAAGGTGATATTGGCCTGTCGGTAAAGCCTCCGCTAAAGCTCAGTTCAAAGCATGTGTCTCTGTCAGCTTTAACTGCTCGCGAAGAAAACACCCTCTTGCTCACGCACACACACACACACACAAACAAACATGTTTGCAAACACACAGACACACAAAAGCATGCAACACACACACACAGACAAACAAACAAACACACACACACACACACATACACAAATGCACTCACACTCACACACACACACATACACACACACACACATACAAACACACCCTACCGCAATTAATTAGTGCTACACAGAGATAACAGTGAAATGAGACAAATGAGTTGTGTAGATTGGAGAGTACAGTCAGGCTTGATTGAGCAGTCTGATCTGACGACAGCAGAGGACAATCTGCTGGTAACACACATCAAAGTCATTATTAGATTAAGGGACGAGTTTTGCTTGCGAGCAGATGTTAGTTAGGGCTGGGGTAGACATTACTGAAACAACCGTTTCTTCTTGATACACGTGTAACAGCTTCTGGCAAGTCTCTATGCTACAGTGCATCTGAGAAAGAGAGAGGAAGAGAGAGATAGAGAAAGGAAGAGAGAGAGAGAGAGAGAGCTGTTTTTCACTCGGTTTGTCAGTAAAAAGGCCAAACCTACTGTATGGAGGAAGCAACCAGAGAGCGAATGTGCCATTTATTGAGATCAATACCATCCTCTAAGGCCAGCCACCCAAGCACAATGGTGGTCTCTGTGAATAGGCATATTAGATCTGCAGTCAGCGAAGGGGATAAATTCATATATTCTTCCATTCAGTTTAGTGAATAGAAAAGAGGGGAGGGGGAAAAAACGCACCTCACCTCGCTTATTATCTCTCCAGTGAGCAAATGAGATTGTGTGCACTCGCTCACCTCTGACTCTCCACATACAGCCTAGACTTGTATGGGGGGATTGCGGGATTGCAAGAGGCAATTGTGAAACAATTCTCCTCTTCAATCGCGCACGTGCCTCAACACACCCATGGCGCTCACTCTCCATATGGCTCTCATCTGTTTGCTACGAACAAAAAAAATAAAAACAACAAAGATATTCAGACCATCATCCAGTGGTGTGTTTAGAAAAGAGTTCATATTTTATTTTTGATCACTCCTCATCGACATTTCCCCATCACAATGCAAAGCACATCTTGCTGTCATTTTTCTAAAAGGTATTTTCGTGAGTCTGATGCCAACACAAAAATTAAGGACTTGTATTTCAACAGGAAAGGAAAAAATTAAGCTTCAAATCAAAGAGGGACAATTTCAACAGAATTCCACTACAAATACAGGACTAAAACCAAAAACTCAGAACTGACTCAAACACCACTTCAACAAAATAATCAGTTTATCTGCACAAATATATCATACAGGTATTTATTATTTATATCAGTTATTTTCAGTCATTATTATTGTTAATACAAATCCATTCAAGTATGAAAAAGCCTTGTGTTTGTGACACTCTCTCTACAATTGTGCTATGCCGAATTACTTCAATTAGGAAAACGTACAGAAATAAACCACTCTCTGCATCAATTCAACACATCCGCTTATGATTCTTAATGGTAAAGAATAATAATAATATGGCATGGTAAGACAACACATTGTGTTTAAGGATGTCATTTTTGTGCTCGTAACTCATAGTTTCAAAAACATGAAGCAAGACGTTTGGGTAGATTGGCACTGAAGTGGAACTGTCTCCCATTGTGGGCCTTGTCATCTCAGCAGTCAGAGGCTTTGATTTGGTGCCTCAGATGCTGTCTGAACAACACTGTTATGTGTGGGGTGGTGGGTGGAGGGTGTGGAATAAAATGAGACAGGAAGTGATTAATGACGGTTTGACATATTTGCCGACATAGCTCCTGTGAGTTGCTGATTAACGGAGAGCGACCATCTTGTCATCGCTGAATCACAGTCAATATTTAAATATGCTCAGAGTTTAGAGGCTAACAATTTGATATATTGTGTAGGGTTTGCGGAGCATACGAAAACAAACACCATTGAGTCTAAACTAGTTGAATTAATACCATAGTCTTTGCTCTTTGCAAACATGTCTTCCTATACTATCCTATCAAATAATCAACTCAATGTAAACCATGTTCAAAACTCAAAAATGTGTGCTGTTCCCACAGTCACTGAAAATAGTCGGTATCAAACTAAACAAACTAATATTTTCATTGCCAACCATTTAAAATGGAGAGACTGGAAGGACAGAGAATATGACTTGTAAAACAATTTTGTGATTTCTTTCTAAAAAATTGTTTGCAATTGTTCTTATAAAACAATTGCAAATAAATAACTGCTCTGTCGCTCTTTTATGGCTTGCTGTCTCTGTAGTGCGTTCTGGTTCCATGAGTGTCCCATGGCTGCTGTGTGTGTGTAGCACACAAAAGCTAGACAGTTGGTGAGCATCCTCAAAGCCACAACAGTTTCCTTTCAATATGGTCAGATGGGAAACATCTACCAATGTGTGACATAAAGTAATTAAGTAAACATAGCTTTCTATTCTTTCTTAATAATGACCTCCTTCGTAATTAAAAACAAACAAAAAATGTTATCAGGTTATTAGACACGGGAAGTCAAAGCTTAAGGAACAACAAGGCTGCACATTGTCCAGATTTTTGTCCTGTGAAGGGATGCAACATAACACTGAAATCATATTAAGATGGAAGACATTATAACGTTGATTGTATGCAATGGCAGCAGCCAAAACTAGCCTTGATCATCTGGTCTCAAAAACCTGCCAAGAAATGAAACAACTCATTGTACAATACCTTTCCATTGCACATGGCCCTGCAAAACAATTAGGCTTAACATGGTGGAAAAGCGAAAATAATTAGGGACACGGGACTCTCAGCCCAAGTGATCGGGTAATAACAGACTAAAAGGTAAGGCAGACAACGCAGAGTATTTGCACATAACTATTTAAAATAGCAAAGGAAAGAATCAGATCTGGCATAGTGCAATAGTCACTATTTTGGGGCAAGCTTCCCTTTTTTTGTATTCCCATTTTCCCACAAAAGTATGCCTTTTAAAAAACCTCCAAACAGCTTCTTTATTGCAGCAGATGAGTTCCAAAAATGACCAAACTTTCTGTTTTTGTTATTATTTTTTTTTAGAAAATGGAGATCTTCCCTTTCGCCTTTTCCTGTAGGAATCCAGAGAGAGCAGTCAGTGAATCCATTTGGCAGTAGTTCAGTGGCGGGTGAGCGGAACACCGCAGTGCAACGTTTTTCTTTTTTTTTCCCTTCTTCTTCTTCTTCTCCTTCCTCCTTTCCTCCTCTTTATCTCACACACTTTCTCTCTCTCTCTCTCTCTCATTCTCTCCGTCTCTCCGTCTCGGTGTGGCCTGATGTGTGCTGCTGGCGGGCCTACGGTGGCCGTCACATGCCCGTGGTGCTCAGGCCCATGCTGGCGGCTTGGCTCATGCAGGGGAGAGTCTGTGAGGCTTTGGGGAAGTCGTGGGTGACCACGCGGCCGTTCTCGCCGCCGCTCCCTGTGCCACTGATTCGGCTCAGCGTGGAGCTCAGCATGGCCGCGTCAATGATTTGCTGTGAGGAGAGAGAGAGGGGACAAAAAACACACACACACGGTCAGTTAGCCAGATGACCATGGAGGCACAAGATTCAGCAGATTAATGTCACATTTACACAAAAACAGTAGGCCTCTCTCTATATATATGGTATTGTTTTTTTTTTCATTATAAATCATGCATTGCCATTACTGTTATCATTAGTTTTAGAAAAACAAAAGCATTTGCCATTCCATAATCATAACCATAACTAAGTTAAATGTAAATTTGGTCAACTCCATGACTGTGACAATTCCACAAGATGATTCTAATTATAATAGATGATGACAATAATATGAATACTGCTAACAGTAAGTACTCCCACAGCTTGTGATACAATTGTTTCTACAAGGTGTGGTGGAACATTCCAGAGGCCAAAAAGTAACAAGTTCTTTTTAAAAGAGTTTGTGTTCTACCCCGCTCACTACTCTAGAACCCTTTTCACCCTTCAAAAACTTTGGGGTTTTGGCAAACAGCTAATCCGAATAATCAAAGGGGAAGACTTTTACTTTAAACGGGTCTTGGAGCCCCAAGTCAATTATGAACACTTTAAAAATATGTATCATAAACAACAATAACAACAACAGCTTGTTACTGGCAGAGTATTGATAGTGCCTCACAGGAAAACAACCACTTTTTATGTCCATGGGGAATTAGTACTAATGGAAGAATAGCTACATCTGAAGATTTCTCCTCACTTGCCCTGACACTGGGCTTTAAGGAAAAAACTCCTGCAATGGAAAAATAATAGTCCTCTGCCATAACAATAATGAAAGCAGTAGTGTGCTTGCTTGGAGCCCACTCTCTTTCACATTAGTTTAACATAATGAAACCCTGTAGGCTTGAAACTGTAGCTAATGATCTGGATGTTGGCTTGAACATCCTTGCTGAATAAATGATTTAAATCCAGTGCACTTCAATGGATCCGGAAGATTATCTTCTTGGGCTGACGACGCAGCCTAATCAAGACTGTTCAGGGCAGTGATTTGTGGCTGTGATACTTTAAATTTGGCAGTCACATGATTGTGATGTCGACCCAATGAGTCTTGTAAACACTTTCAAGAGCACTGCCATTTGGGTCTGAAAGCAGCTCCTGGGTGGTTAAACAGCCTGACTACAGTACATTACTGGAATCGTTCCTAAACAGTCGACTGTTATGTGTGTTCTTAAGATGATGTAATGGAACAGACAGCTTCAAAAGCCACTTATGAACTTATCAAACTAAAGCGCTTCAGCGACAAGTCAGTTAAGCAAATGTATGGCACCTCCTTGTATCTGTGTGCATGCATGCATGTGTCAGAGTAGGGAGGGATGTCTCTCTCGCTCTTTCACTAACACACACTCTCTCTCACACTCACTCTCTCTCTCTCTCTGTGCGTTTGTGCGTGTGTGTGTCTCAGTGCATCTGTGTAGTAAGTGCAACACCTTCATCCGCTGCGACTCGATTCTGGATTTGTAACAGAACTCGACCAGGGCCACGAGCATGGCGAGGCCCAGGCCTCCGATGAGGATGTAGAAGACTCCAGCCACATTACTGAGGCTCAGAGCGCTGGTCTTATCCTAGACAACACACAGCCGTCTTTAGTTTTTCATGAAATGGATGCAGACCCAAATTGCACACAATAAGGCACCTCAAAGAAAATATAAACCCACTCACTCTAACAAAATCACAATCATTCTTACACACACACACTGACATTTGCTCTAAAAATATAACATAACATAATACAGCATATTTTAATATAATCCAGCAAGCACAATTTACTTTTAATACTAGATAGCAATGGTAATTAAGACAGAATTCACAAAGACATGCAGGTCCATGCACAGATCACATATACTTGGATTTCCATCAATCTGACTGACTAATTCTACTCTGTATGTACAGAACAGATATGCATAATTAACGAAATATATGAATTACAACAATGATAAGAAAAAAGGATATTCTATGGTGATTGAACTCCCCGATATTTTACATTAAAGGATCTTTCATTAAACGGTTTAGATAGTTTAAAGTTCATATATTGGGAGGGCCATGCAGTATATGGATCCAGAGTTGGACTGTTGTCATAAAGCCTCCGGGCATACGCGCTTAATTATTTAGAGCTGGAGAACATATATAGTCTATAGGGGGAGGCCACTGGGAGGGGCTAATCCCGTAGCTAACCCTGGTGGTTAGGCATCATCACATGAAGGGCTCTGGGCATCAGTGTCATGCATCAGCCTGGTGACCGCTTTTGAGGTCTCATCCAGCATGCACATTGTCTTGGGACGGATACAGGGGGTGAACACCACTGGAGGGGGGCTCTTGGGGAAGCAAACCAGTTATGAGAAGGGGGGTGGGGGAGGTGGAGGGGGGGATTGGGATATTTTCATCTCACTGCCCTTTATCTCCAAACAGTCATTTGCTCTGGCCTCTCAAATAGGGCCGATTTATACACCGGCAATCCTTTTTGAGAACAAAAGGCAAGTGGGAAAAAAAAAAAAAAAAAAAAAAACATGCCGTGAGATACACGGCAAGAGCAATTCAACAGATTTAGAGAAATCGTGATTGAAGAGGGAAATGTTTGAAGAGGATAGATATATTTTTGTATGGGCCTTTGAAGTGATCTATGCTGTATGCACATTAGGCATCTTCCCTGAGGTATTTGCTTAGCTTAAATATTTAATTGAAAATATAGATCTCCATGAACATCACGCTGAGCCGTTTCGTACTCGGCTCTTTGTCTGCTTTTAATGTTTCGTAATGAATAAAGCTGACTCATTTCAATAGACCAACAAATTGTATTTATTTCTTTTCTCGTCTAAGCCTAAGCTGCCGAGCTAACTAGCGAAGGCTACAGCACTGTCTAGGGCCCTAAATGGCCCTTTTAGATGGCTCACGGGGCTTTTTTCTAGAAGATTCTCACAAGTTGTTGACACCAGAGCAAAGTGGGCAAATGGCAGATTGGAGACAAAGCGCTTGAAGAGAGAGCTGAGTGGCAGGGGAGAGGAAGAGAGACCTTTGACGAGGCATTAATGCTGGAGTCTTGGTGTTAAGTAGAGGACCAACGTGTGGACTGACCTTTCTTCCGGAATCCTTGCTTCCACATTCCCCTTTATCGTACCACCATTTGTTTTTCATTTTGTCTAAGACGGCTTGCTCATTGAGTTTCAACACCGCTAGGTTTACAGGGATTCTTCAACCAGGGAAATAACATAAATAACATTAAGCATGTTATCTTATGTTATTCAGAACATAGTAGTAAACATACACCCATAATAATGTATTGATGTGTTCTACAGATAGTCTACAGATAGAAAAGAAAATCACAAAACACATTTTGAAAGTTGTCACTGTCAAAGTGATATGCGTTAATACTCCATCTAGCTTGGCTTGCTTTCTCCCTACTGCAAGATGTGTATTACAATATCACTTTGGGTAACCGGCAAGATTTGAAAACACTCGGTTGTGCACTTTTCCTTTTTGTCAAAAACTACGTGGCCACTTTGTCAAACACAACACGTGCCAACTTCAAAATTCCTATTTCTTTTTTACACGCATCAATTCACCCAATTTGCAGAAAAGAAAGGAACATCCAAATGAGCTCTAATCAGCCCATACACATTGTATGGAGGACGTTTCTCCTCGTGGGGAGAGCGCTCCAGAATTTGGGGGGTGCATCCGATGTGTTTGCTAGCGGTAGTTGCCGGTTACCCCCTGCTGGTGGTGGTTACCCGCTGGTTCACTCATACTGGGTCTGACCTTGGAGTCCCCGCCCCCGCTGCCGCACTCTCCCTTGTCGTACCACCATTTGTTTTTCAATTTGTCCAACAGGCCCTGCTCGTTCAGTTTAAGTACTGCCAGGTTTACTGCGTTTCTTGAAATGATAATAAAATAATTCTTGGTCAGCATAAATGGAGATGTGATAACGGCGAGGCAGAGGTGTTATTAGTAGGAACTTAAATTTCGGAAAAGAGAAGTAAAAAGAAGAAGTAATAAATATCTGATTATGTACCTGGCTCTGTATGTAAGAAAGAAAAAAAAACAGAAAAGCAACTGCACTGGTAGTTTTGGTTTTGGCAATGTGTAATAATGTTGTGTGACCAAACTGTAGCAGATTTTACCAAGCAAGACAAGAACTCATGGAAGAGAAATATAAGGATTACCAATGCTCTGGATTTGAACTCAGAGCACAAACACACCCATCCCCAACACCCCCCGCTCCTTCCAAACTGCAGAAAGCTTAGTCGGGTCATTATCATGCTAATATTCAAATTAGCTTACTACTTCACTGCAGTTACAGGAGGTTAAATTTCGGGAGGCCGCTGTGGAAAATCACTACCGCGATCTAATTACTGGTTTTCCCATTTATCTTTCCCCCACTTTAAAAACAGGACACAATCCAGAGCATTCGTAACACCTCACACACCCCGACTCCTTGTCTTTATCGTCATTTGGTATCTTCACTGGTATATATCATGGATAACCCTTTTCTCTGCATTGCAGGGAGACGTGCCAAGCAGCAATGGATAAACATACCTACGGAGGGTCGAGCCCTCGGGCCTAAGTGCTGTAAAAGTGTCTTTCTCAGTAAAACCCCTGAGTTCCTTCAGGCCCCGTGAGCACGGGACTGAAAGAGCTCAGTGTGCTAATGGATGCCGGACAGAGTAAAAGATGCATCTTGCATATGATTCAGCACAAAGAAAGGCGGCGAGATTCATCGAGACATGATGGACCCAACACACGAGATGAGGAATGTAGAATGAGGTGCCAAGAGACGTGAGAGAGAGTAAACATTTCAAACTCAAAAGCAAATGGTTTGAAGTGCTACACTTGATGCCAGTAACATTCCAGGTAGTTGCAACATTAACACTTGATGGCAATGGATATCATAAAGGTATGTGAATAATGCATAGGAAACACGTAGATACCAGTAGATAAACAGAAGCAAGAGAACAATATTTTATTACAAAAAGATGCTTTGATAGTCTTAACCTGCAACCAATAGTCCAATATCATACTAACTATAAAACGATGAAAATAGCATTATCAAAGTAGTATTTACGACTACATGACATTTTTAATAAGTTCTGATAAATATTTATAGGTTTGCATGTTAATTGAGTAAGGTGTTTGCGTATCCAAAAGTGTTTGGATACGCAAAACAGTGGAGGTGTGGAGGAGGATATGTGCGTAGCCATATTATACACTATTATTTGCGATTCTCATCAAAGTTCTCATCAAAAGACACACTTTTAGTATTAAACTTTAAAAGTTTGAAACAAAGCAGTGCTTTAATGTCACCTTTAGGCACATTCTGGACTTGGAATGCACCAAGCTGACAATGAAATGCTAGATTCTTAATAGCACGCCAACACATCTCAGTGGTGATGGAGACGCTGCATTAATCAAGTTATCATGGCATGATGCCCCCCTGCCATACACGAGGTAGGCAAGATGAAGCTTATGGGCTGCAAGTTCCCTGGTATTATTCCTGGGGCGTTGCACTGATATCGACATGGCTCCATGTTCTTAAAACAACATGTAAAGACATTTACTGGAGTTGTGACTCCTTACTGCAGAGATACACTGAAAATGCAAAGCTGTGCTTTTGTGGATTAATAAAAACACTGAACTTTAACTACGCTACTTAGGGTACTTAGTAGGATACTTAAAGGCTAAGGGTATTGGCCTCACTCACTATACTCTTCAGAGCAGCTGCCTTTTCAAAGCTCTGACAAATTTGCTCACTAACTATGAATAAACCTAGATTTGAAAACTGATATAAGATACTTTGAAACAGATTAACAGATGTTTATCACCTAGTTATTTAAATATGAAAAGAACATTTCAGTTATTCCACTTCTATAGAAGACAGCTAAAAAAAAATCTATTAATAGGCTGTCATTGGTTCTCACACCTTGCGACAGTCTTTGCACACGCACAATATATATATAGCCCATTAGGTAAACAAGATCATGATGAGTTTCCTTTATAAGCCCACGCAATCGATCTCATGCGAATGAAGTGACACATCACTTGTCTTAGCAGGAACCTTCGGAAAGTACTCAGGGTAATATTACTCACGAATGAAGTAGATAAAGTCAGCTCGGAGAAGCCGTGACAACTGACATAGCCTACCGACAGGTCTACTTAATAGATTTTCTATTAATGTCCTCTATGGGCAGACGTAAGCACTTTTACTGCATGTCCTAAGTGCTTTCCTTGCACTGTGTTACCACAATCTGTTATATGATGAGGGATCAGGACTATGTCTCTATGGGCATGTGTCCTTGATAACAACACTTAAGTCGCAATACAGCTTATAAGTGCTAGTCCCTGAAAACGAATTAGGCACGTCCTCTAGCTGACTTTAAAGGCCTCATAATTGTAATATCACATAATGAGTACTTTGCAAAGGCACATTAAGAATACAAAAATGACAGTGAATGTTGAAATATATCCTGTGATATATATATATATATATATATATAAGGATGAGTGAAACGTTGTTATTCATGTATGTACTTAACGATGAGTTTCAAGCAGGAGAAGAAGAGGATTGTGAGCGTAGAGAGTGTAGGGAATAATAAAAGCACAATGAGATAGAGCAGAAGGTGTGAACAGGACAAGAGAAGGGAACATCACACACATTCCAGGGAGCTATGAGGCAAGAGAGGTCTATGTTCTCTTTACAATTAACATGGAACAGAAGCTAGGGCAATCTAGCGTGAAGAGGGCAATCTAGCCTGAGATAATACTATACTATCAAAATAAAAATATTTTAAAGTCATACTGATTTTTAATTAGTAGTTTAAAGAAGTTCTGAGCTAGTTGAGATGATTCTAAGAATGACTATTCCCCTTACATTTAAGATGAGGGAGCACGTTGTGGTAAATATCCTCTCCTGCCTCAGGTAAGCCTTTGCATTCACAATTAGATTAAGCCATCAACAAAGGACTGCCATGGGTGGGAATGTTATGTGAAAGAACAATACCTTAAGGGTGATCCTTTGGGTGTGGCTACTCCGTAGCCCTTGGAGTCCAGGTTGCCCCCCACTTTCATGGTGTCGCAGGGCTTGCGCTGCTCGATATACTCATTCATGGTGGACTCCAACAAGTACGCATACTTCCCCTTAGATTTCCTGACTCGCGCCACCCCCTCGTCGGTAGTCTTCACAAACACGGAGGGATCGGCCGACTTCATGTATGACCACATCTTCTCAAAAACGGCTATCTTGGATCTCTACAGACACAAATATAAGAGAGCATTAATCCACACCAAGAATGTGTACACACTTTGCTAACATTTGGTAACAATTATATTGCTTCAAATCCCTGCTGCAAAAGGGAAATCTAGTCATTGAAATACAAATAAAAGCAGTGAAACACTTTTCCCAGTATAACATAATTATGGAGACGCATTGTGTTTGACCTGATTAACCTAACCTCACATCCTTCATAGTCATACTATCACATTGTCACATTCCAAAGATCATGATTGCAGGTGTACAGCAGAATCAACTGTAAAATTAATTTTACTTCTTCAAACAGCTGATTGACACCATCGCAATTAACACAGATGTGCTGTGTTGGATGATTCATGCAACTAAGTGATATGTTGTGAAACACTGGAAATCCTGCGCTCTGCGGTCATGTATTTTGTTTTGACTGGGAAACAGAGTGGGAGTGGCAGAAAAATGGCAAGCTAAAGCTGAATCTAGTATACGGATAGTAAACTATAAATGGAATACAATCACACAATTTACCACGACATTGTCTTTCGGGCTTACAGGGTCAACAGTGTGGGGCTGTTCATTTGGAGTTGAGAAGGAAAAGCGGACATACTGTACTTATCGCAGGGTTTGCACTTCCTGTTTTTCTCTCCTGATTGTTTTATCACTGACTTGATTCTAATGTGATTCAAATGGAGTCTAATCTAACACAAGACAATCATGTTACACAAGTTAAAAAGCACTCCACTTCATTTTCAAAGTTGGTGGAATCCCAACTCATCCTGTGCCGTTTATATCACACATCTGTAATGTATGTTTTGGCAGGCAGGAGAATGTAATTGCAAACCTTGAAGAATTCCTTGGTGGAGCCACCGTCCAATGTACCATAGGCAATCTCTGTCTGTTTGGCCAAGTCTTCAGCACTCTCAATGGGGGATACCATCCTCTCCACGGTGAGGAAGGCTGCCAGGTTGGCAGTGTAGGACGAGATGATAATGAGGGTGAAGAACCACCACACACCCCCAACGATACGGCCAGAGAGAGATCTGCAGGGAAAACAAGCCACAACACAAGAGTGATCTAGCCTGGAAAAAAACAACAACCAAAGTAGAAGACCGTAAACAGAGCCAATAAAGACCTTAGTGGTTCTAAAACAAACACCACAAGCGCAGATCTGTGAATTAAGCAATTAATTAAAATGTGCCTAAAAAGTTCACTAAATAATTAAGACTCAAGGAAGGGGATGAATACAGATTCACCCCAGATGAATCTGTTGCTAGCATGCATGCGAGTAAGAGAGAGAGAGAGAGAGAGAGAGAGAGAAGGAGCAAAAGCAAGAAAGAGAGAAATTGAAGGGTTGATTTAACCATCAAACGCATCCCTGAGTGAAGGGATCACGTGCCAAGTGGAAGCATACCGCAGGAGTCTTTCTCTTGCCATGCTAGTCTGTTTTGCCCAATTAGAATTTCAATGCAGGGCCGGGTCGGATTACGCAAGTCAAGATGAAGAGAGAGAGGAAATTATGAAACGGCAGTGTGAGTTGAAAAGAGGCTGATGAAATATTGATGTGGTCGTGGCAAATGGTGCTAAAAACCAATAAGTCCAACGCAGGTATTTCAAAGGCTGCTCTCGGCTCAGGAGTACTGTAGTGCAGAGGGGGACGAATGGAAGGAGAAAAATCCTACAAATAAAAATAGCAAACTGTTGTTTTTGTACTAAGTAGCAGATAAGCTGGCCCCGGCTGGGGTGTTTTTTATATTCACTCCTTACCCCCCAAAAAAGTCGACATTCGCAGAGAACATCCCTCTCACCCACAGACCTGTTTCCAAATCTAGACTCCATGGCAATCATTCCTCTGGAAAGCAAAGCTGACAAAAAAAAAAAAACCTTCTTTTTTATCACCCAGAATCCTCTCCGCACAATGCGGCGAAGAAGGGGCTCAGAGAGAATCTCAAAAAAACAGCCAGAGGAGACCGAGGCACAGAGGGAGAGAGGGTGGTGGGCGACAACGGTGAGGAGCTTCCATGCCAGGGCTATACTTACAGAGCCAGCGAAGAAAGACACGAGAGGAAGAGCGAAAGACATGAGACGGAGAGAGAGAGAGAGAGAGAAAGAGAGAGAGAGAGAACACAGCCACATCCTCACTTCCCACTTCCGTTTGTGACAGCTAGCAGGCCTCCTATTTTTTTCCTCCTTTCGTAATTTTCGGCTCATGGAGGGCGAGTGCCATTTCCACGCCGTTTACATCACTGGGCCGTGTAGCGGGCTGTCTGTCAACCACGCACAGGCTCGCCAGCAAGTCTGTTACCAGACCTGGAAATAGGCAACAGGCATTCACGACAAAATGGGCGAATCAAGAACACATCCAGTTCCAACCCGATTTGTGTATCAAAAGCCTTGAATGCTTTTGGCCTCCATCTGGAGTTCTCAGCCATGAAATGCAGTAGGCTACACGACAGTCCCTTCAGCAGGCTCATTCTGTCGCCTTCCACGGTCTAATTGAGCTAAGGCCTCCTGCACGTACACACTAAATTACTATGTACGCCATATTTCTTTGTTATTTCAACAACTATGCCGTGACAGAAATACATTCCGAACTATAACTTCACGTGAGTCAGGAGCAATTTATATCTCACTCGGTGTCACAGAATTACAATGGAAAAAGGGCATTACTGCTGGCTGTGAGCTTTCCGTCAAGTCTGTAATGACTGAGTTTTTCGTCTATTATACACATGTTAGCTTGTCCTTCTCCATTATTCAGTGTTATGACAGGGCTCTGTGAAGTACTCCTGCACAGACACAGATGGCGCACTGCCCCCTTGCAGTCACACGGTAAACATCCCCTCTCTCTCCCCCCACTGCTGTTTTTGCCCGTTGTGCGAGGCACCGGGTCTCGACGTTCCTGCCAGATCTAATATTATCACGAGGTGCGATCTCTCTGTTCCACAGAGTTTGATGGTTCGGTGAAATAGCTCAGCGGCGGTGACTGTTTGGCCCTGCGACAAGCATGTTATTGTGTTAAATACTGTCGAGCATGCCATCGTGGCTCCATGGTGCCAGGGTCACCTCTACACTGTAAGATGGCTGCGGGCCCTTCTGGGTCCGAGTTTACACTACAACTACAATAGCGTCTGGATGCAGTTGAACCTTTAATTAGAAATGTGAGATTATTTGCCCCAAAGATTCATAAGATGAAGACACAATTAAATTGCAAAATAACTGTAGTTATCTGTGACCCAGTAGGACTTTTATATCAATGCCTAAAGACTATATTAGACAGGACTAGTACATGAATGATACAGTATATAATAGCACAGTGTGTGTGAGGGGTGTGGGGTCGGGTGTGTGTGTGTGTGTGTGTGTGTGTGTGTGTGTGTGTGCATGTATGTATGTGTGCACGTGTGTATGTGTTTCAGGAATAGCACCGCGGGGCACCCAAACGGAAGTGACAGGCCAGGCCCCGAGGGCAGAGAGGGGACGCCGAGGCGCCTGGCCAGAATGGTCACACGTGGCCCCGGGGAGCCCACTGTTTGACCCTTAACTCCCCACCTCCACCACCGCCACTCCCATACGGACACCATCCAGCACCACCTCCAGGGAACACCTCCTCCTCCCTCCACCTCCCCACCTCTGTTGCTCCCGTGTCCCACTGGCCTCCCACTGCTCCTCCTCCTCCTGCTCCTCCTCCTCATCCTCCTCCTCTCTCTGGCTCACACACACACACACACACACACACTAACACAGATCTGTGAATATCACCTCTAGACACCGCCGGCCATCACGCCACAGAAAGGCCAGTCAGTGAACAAGAATATCATGATTTAACCCTACACTCAGATACGTTATGAACTACTGTTACTACTACTACTACTACTACTACTACTACTACACACACACACACACACACACACACACACACACACACACACACACATAAATACATCTGCGGGCACACACAAACACAAAAACAAACAAAGACACCAACACACACACAAATATATGAAAATACATTCCAGAAAATATGCCTGTCTTCAGCATTCCAATAACTTATTACTGGTGGTGCTATCTGTCAGAAAGAATAACACAAATGTGCCATCCAGTAAGTCTAGACAGCCTAGAAATCCAAGAAAGATTTCATTAAAGATGACCAATAGAATTGTTGAGTATTTCCTTTAAACCGGATGAGTCAGATGAGATTACAATGTAAGAGGATGACAATATCACCTCGGGTTCTAGACAGTGTGTGCCAAGACTGCTTTGACAAGATATAAACCGTAGTGCTTCTTCTGTTGCTCAAAACAATTACATTTGTTTACTCATATTTGTAGCCTGTTGGAGTTGTTGCAAAATGCCCAAGCTATATCCCTTCAAACTGAGTTTTTTATTGTTAATCAGGGTGAACACAATAAATGTTTTAGCAGACATTCTTGCACTTGCAATATATTTGTAATTTGTGGGAGCAGCAGAGGTCAACTCTATTTTCTTTGGAAATGAATGTTTTCAAATGGAACCCTGGGTTTCTCAGTGTAGGCAACTTTCACTTCTTTCCCCAAAGCTTACTTATGGTGTGGTCATGTGATTTACTGATATTACTTCATATTAGGTTCATCTGAGGTAAGTGGTATTTGACGTTAATCAGATTGACATTTTCTCTGTTACAAGCTTTCTTCTGAGAATTATTCTGGGAACGAACTGTCGGTGTCGGCTATTTTGGTGCAGTCGATGCATCCAGCACCCCAGCAGAACTAGACAGGTGAGTAAGAGCCTGTTCAGCTGATCACTGGATCAATGAGAGAGATAAAGACAAATAAAGCTATTCATTTGCATAACACAAGGCTACTGCTGACTGGGTGTGGGAATAAACAGACAATGTGGGATATCCCAGAGACAGAACAGGAACCTGATGTGCAAATTGCCAGAGCATGAAGTCTGGCAGCCTGAGAGCGTGCACATCCTATATTCAGGGCAGACGCAGAGCCGGACATTTTGCCTGAAGAAGACTCGGTTGAAACGTTTAACTCTTTTAATTAAGCTCCGGAAGCTACTCCGGTGTGCAGACATTCTTTTTTTGTTTTTACTTTAAAATGCCAGAGCAGCAGTGACCGTTAGCCTGCATGAATGGGGAATGTATAAGTTACGGGAGGCTGTGTGTGTGTGTGTGTGTGTGTGTGCGTGTGTGTGAGCACGGGCAAAGGCGAGATCCGCTCATCTGTAATATTTTGGCTTGAAGTACTAACCACCCACCACCCAAGCTAAGAAAACCTGACCTACACAGACACTGACATTTGATGTGGTAGAAAGAGCCACTGGGCAGTGGGTACACTTTCTCTCAGTGCGCTCTACCAAGCTAGCACAAGCACACACACATTCACACATTCACACACGCTCAAGACATACTTCCAAGTGATGTACAACATCTAGAGGTAGTGTGTCAGACTAGTGGTTGTGATTCTACTGTGGTTTTTGTTTATGTTGTGATGTTATGTGCAGAAATGTCATTATCGGGGGGGAGCCTATCGGGCATCTACATCATGGATGACAGTCATTTATTGTTGTCTGAGCATTTACAGTAATATAAATTGGACAAACTAGACTGCCTCTTCCCACACATCTGAACCTTTCAAGGGGCTTAACATTTTGTTTTAACAAACATGTTATTCTTTTTAAAAAGCTTGCCAGTATATGAATGAACACTAAGGATATTCAAGATAGATTAACTGCAGGAACTCATAACACAAGTTTGATCCTGCTTCCTTGCTGCAACTGTTTGCTGTGACTGCAATGGTTGATATGAGCATACATTTTTTTTTAATCAAAATGTAAAGCCAGTAGTTCACAAATATAATTTATGTAGTAACGGATACGCTTGAATTAGCCTCTGAGGTCTAAAAAGTGCTAAGCCCTTCTGCATACCCACTGCACTTTTATCACCTCCACCTGTGATACCCACGGAAGGCACGCTGTCTACTCTACAACACCGCCTACACAAGCTGTGCGTAGACGGCCCATGACCCCAGCTTCTTCTGCTCAGCTGTAAAACCTTATCTGAAACAGCACCCGCCCCCCTTTAAACACACACACACACATATGCACACATGCACGCATACACACACACACGCACACGCACACACACACGCACACACACTTCCACGTTCCTAGCAGGCATCTGATACAGCCCTGCATAAAACGCGAGAAGTGCCGACGACAGCATGCATGCTTAAACGGGGCCAAGCAGATGAGCTGCGTTTGCACACAAGAGGAAGGCACATAGAGAGGGAAGAAGACGAGGAGTGGGAGTGGGATCGGGTGGAAGAGACTGGGACAGAGAGAGAGAGAGAGATGGGGAGACAGAAAGAAAAAGAGAAAGAGGGATAAGGTGAAAGAGAACAGGAGAGAGGGGGAGAGGGGGAGGGGAGGGGGAGGCAAACAGAAAAAGAGAGCGAGAAGGATAAAGTGAAAGAGACTGGGAGAGAGGGGGCGAGGGGGGATAGAAAGAAAAAGAGAGGGAGAGAAGGATAGAGCAGAAGAGACTGGGAGAGGGGGACAGAGAGAGAAAAGAGAAAGAATGATAAGGTGAAAGAGACTGGGAGAGAGGGGGAGAGAGAGAGAGAGAGAGAGAGAGAAAAGAGAAAGAAGGATAAGGTGAAATAGACTGGGAGAGAGAGAGAGAGAGAGAGAGAGAGAGAGAGAGAGAGAGAGAGAGAGCGAGAGAGAGATCCCCTCAGGTGGGGGAACAGGCTGCCATCCTCCAGGAGCGAGCGGGGCGAGTCAGGCGCTATCAGTGGCGTGTCAGTCAGAGGCGCGGTGCGGTGCGGTGCGGTGCGGCGTGTGGCGGGGATGGAGCGCAGATATCTGCAGTCAGCCGCTCTGCACCGCTCCACTCCAACCTCCCCTCATTATTCCACATTACAGGCCCCAGTGCAACAGTGGAGGAGGGGAGAGGAGAGGAGAGGAGAGGAGAGGAGAGGAGAGGAGAGGAGAGGGGAACTGAAAGAGGGGAGTGGGGTAGGGAGAGGAGAGGAGAGAGATAGGGAGGAGAGGAGAGGAGAGGAGAGGGGAACTGGAAGAGGGGAGTGGGGTAGGGAGAGGAGAGGAGAGAGATAGGGAGGAGAGGAGAGGAGAGGAGAGGAGAGGAGAGGGGAACTGGAAGAGGGGAGTGGGGTAGGGAGAGGAGAGGAGAGAGAGAGGGAGGAGAGGAGAGGAGAGGAGAGGGGAACTGGAAGAGGGGAGTGGGGTAGGGAGAGGAGAGGAGATAAATAGGGAGGAGGAGAGAGGGGAGACGGGAGGAGAGGAGTGAAAGATGGAAGACGGGGAAGGAGAGGAAGAGGAGAGGAGAGGGGAACTGGGAGTGGGGAGAGAGGAGAGGAGAGGAGAGGAGAGAAGTAGGAAGGAGGGAGGAGAGGAGAGAATGATTGAAGAAGAGGAAGGAGAGGAAGAGGAGAGGAGAGGGTAAAAGGGAGGAGGGAAGTGAAAGAGTGAAGAGGAGGGAGGAGAGGAAGAGGAGAGGAGAACAGCAATGTAGGAAGGAGGGGAGAGGGGGAAAGGGAGGGGGGGTGAAAGAGTACAGAAGAGGAAGGAGAGGAAGAGGAGAGGAGAAAAGGGAGGAGGGGAATGAAAGAGTGAAGAAGAGGGGAGCGGGAGAAGACTAGGAGAAGAGGGGGCGCTGGGGGAGGGGAGCGGAGAAGTGAAGAAAGAGGAGAGGACACAGAGGGAGAGGAGTAGAAGAGACTGGAGTGGACGAGGGGTCAGGGAGAAAAGAGGAGAGTGGAGGAGTGGGGAGGGGAGGAGGGGTAGAAGAGAGGAGGAGAGGAGAGTGAAAGAGTGAGGAGGGGGAGAAGAGAGGAGAGGGGAGGAGTGGGGAGGGGAGGAGAGGAGAGTGAAAGAGTGAGGAGGGGGAGAAGAGAGGAGAGGGGAGGGGAGGAGGGGTAGAAGAGGGGAGGAGAGGAGAGTGAAAGAGTGAGGAGGGGGAGAAGAGAGAAGAGTGGAGGAGAGGGGAGGGGAGGAGAGGAGGGGTAGAAGAGGGGAGGAGAGGAGAGTGAAAGAGTGAGGAGGGGGAGAAGAGAGGAGAGTGGAGGAGTGGGGAGGGGAGGAGAGGAGAGTGAAAGAGTGAGGAGGGGGAGAAGAGAGGAGAGTGGAGGAGGGGAGCCACAGAGAACCTGAACAAGCAGGAGATTATGGCTTTGTGCTGGAGCTCAAAGCGGCACAGCTATCAGCCAGAGCGTCTCTCTCCAAAGCTCTCGCCAGACCGGCTCTCGCCTGCGTTCAGACCCCGAGCGTCTCGGTGGCGTTCTGGCAAATTCCAGAAATCAACAAGAGCGCTGGGGGCTGCACGAAAAGTGGACGCCATTGACTCTCCTTCCGGTACTACAGCGAACGTGGAGACGGACGCCCCGTTGAATTACAATGTGATGAAGCCGCCCTGATTGACGGCTCTGACATTTATCAAGAACAAACACTTTTCTTTATCACCTGGTGTGTTTCTCCAAATGCTCTCCGCCCTGCACCCTCCCATTAATGCCCGCTCAGTAAATCTATAGTACACATTTCGACGCTGGAATAATAATTCTTCTTATCACACCCTCTTACACACTCCCCACCTCTTCCCCCCCCTTCCCGCTTGAGAAGAATTCTCACATTCGAATACGCCCGCTGTGAAAAGGTACTCTTAAAAAGCAACAATGACCGGATCTATACTTAGTAGATGCAGCTTCCCAGGTAGAGCACAATGTGTCTGTGAATGAGGAATTCTCTCTGCACAGCAGGACGGTAGGAGGTAATTCATGCCCCTGTGTGCGTTCAGCTAAAAAAGAAGTAGGTGTAAAATAAAGGTGTAAAAAACTCTACAAGCTTTGATGAAGCATGAGGATATGTCTGCATTTTCACTGAAAAACAAAAAAAATGAGATGGATGTGTTTTATTCTATTCTGGGGGACATTTAGCCTTTAATTGACAGGATTTGGGGGGGAAATGCACAATTAACATTTTTCTGACATGTATTGCGATTGCAATTTACTTAGTGGTACATTTTTTGAAAGTCAAGCAAGCTTCAATTCAATAGTTCAGATTTTGAGGCACTTTTGATTGGTGAGCATGCCTTGTGCCTGAGAAGCATAGCAATCCTGTCAGGTGAGCTTCGCTGTCTGTCACACAAGGAGGATGAGATGAATATAAAAATCACTGATGTGAGAAGATTACACAGAGTTGCGAGCAGTACGAATAATTGCAGCCTTTGCGATTAGCTAATTGCTTTAGCTCAAATTGCGATGCCAATTAAAAAAAAAAAGATTAATTGCGCAGTCGTAATTGGCAGGAGAGTAAAGAGTGGGCAGGAAATGAGTGTTTGGCGGCGGAGGGGAACTGGGTTCGGGAGATGACCACTGGTCTAAGCTGGGTCCCCGTGGGCACTGGACCCATATGCAGTGCTGGACGCCAACGCTGCTGCTGCTGCTGCTGCTGCTGCACTGCTGCTCCCCCAAAAACGAGACCAATTTTGAGACTCAAATGAATCACTCGTTAAACGTCAGCAAAGATTCATGTCATTTTATGTTCCACATATCACTGTCCTGAGGTGACAATGGTTGAGTCACAATTGTTTTGGTCCTCCTGCTCAACAAGAGAAAGAGAGGGGGAGTGGAGAGAGAGGGAGAAAGTGAGTGAGAGAGAGAAAAAGACAGAGAGAAAGAGAAACAAGCAACCCTTGCTCTTCCATTTCCTGATAAACAAAAAATAGTTTCCTCTCTCGTGATAAACTAAAAACAGTCATACTATCATTGGGCTCAGTGGAGGGTAAAATAAAAAAAAAACAAGCAAAGCTTCATTATATAAATCACCACAAAATAGTGGATCAAAGCGGCTCGGAATGATTTAATTAAAAGCAATCACTCATTTAAAGTTCACCACATCCATTGTTACCAATTAACCGGGGGAAAGGGCTTAGGGAATACAAAGGAGCCCAGAGCCAGTCATAGCATTGTTCTGCCCCCTTCTCAATACGAGAGCGCCTCGTGACGTCTCCATTGGGCCCAAAACCAACAGATGCGTCCCTCTCCTGACACAATAAAACGCAACTTGCCTATTTTGCCGGAGACAAAGGTTTAATTGGGGAGCGAAAGCAAGCCGAGTGGCGGCTCCCCACGGGCTCGGGCATATGCATCCTCGACCTACACGCGCCGGTCACCAGCTGCGGCAGCCGGGCACCGGGTCCACAGCTCAGAGGTGTCCGCTTAATGAGCAAGGGGGACCAGTCATCGCTCCGAAACCTCCCCGACGTCAAAGGGACAGGCCGAGAGCTCGGGCGGTGGTTCTATTAAATAAATAACGAGGACTGGGCGAACGGCGGTGGCGGGGGGGGGACTGGGCAGGGAAAGGTCAGGAGATTGGTAGCTCCAGGGAACAGGCAGAAAACAGAACAGAGAGAAGAGGAGCACTGAAGGGGAGGAAGCATCGGGGTGATTTGTCACACGGATGATTGTCTCTGTATCACACAACAGGAGCAGATCAGGACAGATAACGTCTCCTTGAATCCAGGACATAGAGATCCACGCCAAGGCCTTCATATAATATAACGCATAAAACAAAACACCAGCCAAGTGCTTCCACTATTATAATCCCAGAGTGACCGTATATCACGGTAAAATAAACAGTAATAAAATATGCTGTGTGACTGAATGTTGTGCTTACACACCACAAAGCCTATTGGAAAAAATATGCTTTTTCTTTCGAAGGCCACTGAGGGTAAAACTCCACCTTAGAGCAAGAGTCCATCCAGTTAGCTCAATTCGAGCAAAATACTTCACTTGCAACCTGCTTTGACTGAAGATTGACATGAAGGACCATTGGTCTTCTGATAGCCAGCTGAGCTGGAGTCACCCCCCCCCCCTCCAAAAAAAACCAAACAAACAAATAAAACAAAGCCAAACAACACTGCCACACATTCGAGCAGCCTCCTCTGGGATCTTAAAATCTCTTCGGCGTGTAGTTCCAAACCCTGCGAGAGTCCAATCTGAGATTCCTCCCGACACCAAAGTGTGAAATCTGGTCTCATTTGGGACATGCTGTGCCATCACTGTGTCAGTGTTGGTGTCACACCATCGCAATAGCAGCTCAGTACCTCACTGGCCGATTCACATTCCTCTGACACGGTGTACTCATGCGTGGGGGAGCGAACGGTACATCCCTGGGATGCGGTTCACCGGATTCACCACAACCCCTCTCCCCTTCATCACGTTTTCCAAAACAACCTCGCTGGCACTGGAACATTACCGGCATAACAGCCTGCATCTAATCTAATGTCATCACACACTGTGTAATCAAATTCGTCCGATTTTTTTGATAGCCTAACAGAATAGTGAAGGGTGAAGGCGAATTCTGTACGAGCCTTGTCGCTACACGGCACAGATGTGCTGTTACCCCCACAACCCTGGGCTATGAAACCTGTCAGCGACTCACAGCCATTAACATGACATTAAACAACAGTAAAATAGAGCTAATATTTGCTTACAGATTGTAACACTTCATTGATGATAACAGTGTAGTGTTATGGTTGGCAGGGATGAGAACTTAGACATGGTTATGTGATGCTATATGTCACGCTATATGTAACCAAAGAAGCGAAGGCAGAAGAGAACCATATAATTATAACGCACTGTGTAGGACAGCTCTAGAGGAAGAGTCATGCTTCACCTTGGCGAGATGTCGCATCCCTGCTGCATGAAGGCCCCGAGTGAGAACCACAGGCTGTTAAAAATCCCAAACTCGTTGGTGTGCTCGGGCTGCTGCTGCTGCTGGGTCTGCTGGCCCTGCGACTGGCTGGCCTGCGGGGAGGACGACTGCGTCTGCTGGCCCTGACCGTCGCCGCCCTCGCCCTCGTCGTCCCCGTGCCACTCGTACGGGCTGAAGCGGCTGACCAGGAACAGCACCACGCTCACGCCGATGTAGGCGAACACGATGCACATCCAGATCTCGTAGGCCAAGGGGTCCAGGAAGGAGAAGACCCCCGGCTTGGACTTGGTGGGCTTCTTGATCATGATGGAGATGCCCAAGCTCATGAAGGGCTTGGTGAAGTCGATGACCTCTTCTCGGACCAGAGTAATGGTGAGTGGAGCCACGGCAACATCAGCTTTCTGGAGGATAGATAGGAATAAAAACATGTTTTCAAAATAGACCACCCCGGTGACATAACATAATTACAGAGGCTTACATGGCCAGAGAAACTGTTTTTATCCGAGTAGGAGAATGTCCATTTCACATTACCTTGGACACACACAATCAGATGAGTAAGTGCATTGGTCTAAAAGGTTTTTGAAATTGTCCGAGCAGAACATCAACAAAATAACCTAACATAAGCCACTGTTCAGTGCTCAGGCCTCGCTTCCCGTAAATGAACAACCAATCAATAACTGTGGACCACAAAAACAATCCTTTTTCCTTGAGGAGCCGTAGTAACAAATGTAAATAACCTTCAGATTCACAAAGATTTTTATGTATGCGAGTATTACTAAAATCTCCTCCCTAAAGAACTCCACTGGAGAATTTCTCTCTAGAGAATGTTGCGTATAATTCTGCTTTCTAGGGCTGAATAATAATAAGATGCTTTCAAGTAATTTTAAGATTACTTCTTGGGAGGAAAAAAAAAAGACACACAAATCCACGAAGGCACACTTGATTGGGTTAGAGCAGAGAAGGGAAAAAAAGAACAGCACGTGCCCTAGTCGAAGCAGATAATGTAGAATTCTCTGCGATTCTCTTTCTACCATTAATTCAGCCATTTGAATGTCCTGGGGGCAAAATGGTCCAAGAAACTGAGCACATCCTAACAGATGATGACGCGTCACGGGACATTTTAGTACCCCGGTGCGATTCTAATTCTACTAATTGTGCTTTTTGTCTCGAATCCCAATGTGTTCTTTCCCTACTGTTTACGGATTCACTGTTCTGGAATTGGCAGTAAATCAAGATGAATCCATTCTGCCCTAATGTGTTGTGACAGAGGCAAAGCTACTGGACATATAAATAGGAGGGGCATAAGCCTTTGTCAAACTCGTGGCTGCGCGGTTTGGACAGAGTGTGCTCTGCACGGGGCCGAGATGGACTACACTCTGCCAGGACATTGGTCTTCTGCTCACAAAGTATTTGTGTCAATAGCCACATGTGAAAAAAAAAAACATATTTGTGGAAGGCAGAAATGGAGACTATATGTATGATTCATGTGTACTACTGTACATACCCTTGCAAGCACACTCGATCTTATCTATTCAAAAATATGGACATATGAAATTGGTATTTACATAAAGCTCCACCACTTGAACACACAAAACACAGAAGATGACACATGCAGTACAGTATGTTCCATCTGCTAAACACGGAAAGCAAACAAAAGTCACGGAAGTAGAACCTGCGGTCTGAATAAATGTTTACTCACGCCGTAGACCAGCTCGCCCACCATCCCGTTCCACATCTTGGTCTCGGCGTCTTTGGCCCCGTACTTCCCGTCTCCCACCACCTCCAGAGTGTAGTTATAGCCGGCGTGTTTGGCGATCTCCGCGGCCAACTCCACACAGTAGCCCTCGTACTTGTCATTTCCCTCAAAGTTCTCATGGTTTTTCTTGAGCATCACGTAAGGAGACTCCTGCATTTGGAAATGTAATTGAATCTTTATTGGCATACCAGACAGACAATAACACAATGTTGGTTGACGGCCATTTTGAGGCAACGCTGTTCTAGCTTAGCAAGAGTGTCTGAGCGCTACCTCTAAACGCGTAACATTTTTAAAAGAGTTATTATGAGTCGTTAATAAGTAAGCAATAATGGCAAAACACAAATAATGGGCTGTGAACAGACGTGGATCATTTCTCTCTGTCAGCCCAGGGCTTTCCAACTGTGTTATTTACAACGGGAAGCTCCAGCAAACGCCCCTGGCTACAACTAAAGAGCCTCCGCCTCTGTCTCCTGTGTGAGGGTGAGTCAGAGAGTAGAGAACACACACACACAGACACACAGACACACAGACACACACACGCGCACACAAACACACACACACACACACACACACACACACACGCACACACACACACACACACACACACACACACACACACACACACACACACACACACACACACACACACACACACACACACACACACACACACACACAAAGCCCACAAATACATACACCCAAACACAATAGAGACAAACAAAAAAGCCATAGTAATTTCATAGTAGAATAGCCCTGTCTGAGAAATTCTCTACAGCAATAAAGCTTCACAAGCAGTGCTACTATATGTAAACATATGTGAAAATACTATTTTTTTTTTTCAATTTGTCAAAAAGACAAGTCATTTCCCCTGCTCAGCGTGATATATAAAGGGCTAGCTGTTTTCTTCTCTCGGTGAATCCAAAATAAGCGTATCTGCTACTACTCTTTCCTGTCAGCTGGGATGGTAAAGGCAACACCGGAATCTCCAAGGACGTGGGAGATGGGAAAAGCTGGGAAAGCAAAAAAACAACACTGGCATCTCCCACGAGAGGGCCTGGGGGACTATGGCCACCTGTGCACATTTTCAGCGAATCCCACCAAACAAAGGCCATTCATCTTCAGAATAGCCCACCTGTCTCGCTAGCCTGAGCCCATAGCCACAGGCAACCGCGCAAGGAGATGACTTCAGAGACCGAGCTCATCAATATCAATCAGTCCTGACTATTGGAGCTATTGGGGGGATGTTGATCTGACAAGCCTACAATGTGGACAAGTCTTTACTGTAACGGGAGAGAGAAAGAAAGTGAATGAGAGAGAGAGAGAGAGAGAGTGAGAGAAAGAGAGAGAGGAAGAAGGGGATAGGCGGGGACCGGGGAGGGGGGGGGGGAGTCAGAAAGAGATAGGAGAGAAGAGTGACAGGAATGGCAGAGAGAGAGAGAGAGAGAGAGAGAGAGAGAGAGAGCGAGAGAGAGCGAGAGAGAGAGGCACAGAGAAAAATCACATTTAAATTCATCTTTCTCTCTGATGGGGACTTCATAGGCAGGGCAGGCAAAAGAACCTTTGGAAGAGCTCCCCGTTGCCAGAGCAGCTCTGTCAAATGAATTCATTTGCGCGCGCCGCTCCTCGTCTATAAGCTGTTGTCTGTCTGCTAAGCTGCTGCCGCTGCTGGGGCTGACTCTGCCAGCTGCCGGCGCTGGGGGAAAAACAAGCGGCCTTCCTTCGCCTCGTGTCCTCTCGCGCTAATTGAGGAGGCAGAGGTACGATAAACTTTGCTGTGCCCTGGGCTATCCTATTTGGGTGTTCGTTTTCAAAACCCAAACACATCCATATGCATGATGGGTAAATATATATTTTTTTTTCCACGCTCACACAGTTTGGAGGCATCTTCTCACGTGACTGGACTTACAAGGATGGTGGTGACGACGTACGACCTGTTCAGGAGCTGCGTCTCGTTGGCCGGGGAGTATGTTGCCGTGTTGACATATTTCTCGTTCCAGTAGCCCACCTGCAGCCAGAAATATGGGGGGGGGGGGGCGGGGGGGGGGGACGCATCAGCATGGAGTGCACAGGCATTTTTCTGTTCTGCTATTTATAGTTTAATAAATATTCATACAGAAGGCTTAAGAAGGAGCGCAATCACTTGAAATGCAGGCACAACCCTTTCGCTCCTCTGACTAACACTCCTCTCCTCGCACACGCTGATAACGGCTCCGTGTCAGGACTTACAGGTTCTGCCTTCCACAATGACATTTTTGAAAGTGCTGAAATACTGACTTGGGTTGAATGGCTTTGCTGCATTTTTCTCCAAGCTGAACCAACAACACACAACAATTCTGCTCTCCATTTACTTTCCTTGTAAACTGTAATGTACAGTAAGGTAGGCCACAAACAATGGAGGACTATGTGCAGTGAGTCTATTCTGTGTACAGTGACAACCTAATAATATATCTTCTCAGAACCATTTTTTTTAAATGCCATCGCTGACTTCAACCCTACTAACACCTTTTCACAATTAGATTTCATTTATCAGTATTTCTTTGCTGTTAACACTTCTGACAATGATGGTTGTTACACTATTACATGTATCTATTTCATTTATAAACTCTAAATACCATTATTTACCTGAATGCATAAATAGCAATGACACTGCGTTTTAGGGTTCCACCTGTCCTACATTGACAAAGAGATAAATCCACAATGACACAATGCGGCGTGGCCGTGTCTCTCTACCTTTTTGGGCCCGGTCAATCGGAGCTCCATCACGTCCACTGTGAAGTTGGTCCGATGGCCTTTGTCATTGAACTGGACGTGACCCGTGATCCCCTCAAACTGAACCTACAGAGAGACAGAGAGAGAGAGATCCAAAAATAAGACCGCCTGGAAGTGAGTCACAGCAGCCATGTCATTCCGAGGCCCAAGCCCTGGGACTAAAGATTGACAGGAACAGACACAGACACTGTGACAACACAGTGTATCTGAAACAGTCAGTATACACACACACACGGTGGAAGGATGAAAATGTGAATGAGATCAATTTCTCTACTCATAAGAGAGAGAGAGAGACAATTTGAATTGGTAAATATCTAAAATAAATGGAATAAACACAGCGTTTGAAATTATTCAAATTTACACAACGGGAGTCCCAGAAGAAGAGCAAAAAAAAAAAAAATCACTATGCTAAATAATACAAAAAAGCCCCTTGCTTGATTGTGCGGTTGCTCTTTTCAAATGCAGTACGGTGGAGCCCTGAACCCCAGGGGGTCTGAGCCACTGGCTCACCCCAGCGTGGCGGCCGCTTGCTGGGCTTAGCCTACCTGCTGCAGGGCCCTCTGGATGTCGATGCCCTGGCCCCAGGGAGCCGGAGGATTGGCCAGGCACTCCCCGGCGTTCCCTCGCCGCGAAATGTCAATGCGCTGCCGGCGGAGGTTCTGGAAAGCGGTGGCCATCACCGTCACCCCGTCGTAGGTGAGCGCTCCGGTGTACTGCAGATAAGGAGGACGGTCGAACGGTTACAGCGTTTGAAAGCTGATTAAATAAGACATGCATATTCCACAGATGTCATTTTGGAAAAGCAGAGGAACAGGCAGGAGTAAAATCCTCAGAGGGACTTTATTTGATTTCATTTTTTGATAGGCCTATCTGATTTCATTTAACCGTTCAACAGCCTCCATGTACAGCAGCCGTTCCCCTTTTTCTCCCGTGTACCTTCAGTCTTCGTTTGGGAATCTTAAGGTCTTTGCTGTCAAACTCCAGCCAGTCCTGGATGGTGCCGCTGACGAGGGGCGCCGTGTAGTTCATCAGCTGGAAGCCCGTCACGTTGGCGCCCGCCTTCTTGAACTCCGTCAGGTTCAGATCCATGAAGCCCTGAGAGGCAGCAAAGGTCATGAACATCAACTGAACAGCAACTCAGACACACACCAAGACCAAGATAATGGCCACACGTGGATGTCAGATGACTAGAATCTGAAACTGTAATGTATGATGGGTGTGTGTGTGTATGCATAAAATGTCAGTAGCTTAATTTAATTCAAATCAATTCAATTCAGTTTCAATTATATAGAATCAATTAGAGATAAGATGTGAATCCAATAGTTGGTCATTTGGTCTACAGAGTACACAACACTGTAGTTGTCCTCTGCAATATTGTCAATGCTGGAATGTTGCAAAATGGCTGCATGATCCTGAAGTCTTGTTTTGGTGATGCAGGTCAACAAGGAATACAATCTAATTAGATTTCAGCTGTAGCTGTTTCTAACATGGCTGATGCATATTAAAGCCATGTTATGAGGAACTGAGGAACAGAGCGCCTCACTCCATGCCGCCTATTGTGAGTTGGAAACAAGGCCCATAAAAGGGCTGAATCTCTGGCGATCCACGGAAGGAAAAGCAGCATCTCTGTTTGAAGCAGGGTCTCGATACAAACACGCATGCATGAAGCCTCTGCATTTGCTGTTTTATTCTGCGAAGAAGAACTCGGTCTATTCTCATCACCGCATCAATGTATAGATTGCCCTTTAAATGTCAAGATCATGTTGACCCCAAAACAGGAGAGAACATTCTTGCCATTGCAATACAATATGCTTAACAAGAACACACATTCTGGAGGTAAACGCTGATATTACGTAGACGTCAGGAAAACAAAGGAAGATACATCTACGGCTAAACAACAGCAAAATCATAGGCTAAAGAAAGACAAGGCATTCCGGATGCATAATCAAAGTCTTACAGAGGGATTAACCTTTCAACTATTAATTTAGAGATTTTGTCTCTCAGATCGACTGTTGTTAAATCAGTCAATGCTGGTTAAGTGCTTTAGCTTAGTTAATAGTCAATGTTATGTTGCGATTAACAACCAGCACTTGATGGCATCTTTCTTCCCTTCTGAGCCTGTCTCTGTCTAAATGAACTTCTCTAGCCCCCTCCACATTCATCACCACCACTGCTACAGTAGAGTCAAACGGAGGAATACAAAAGATCTTGTGCTTTGGTAAACATATTTATTAATTTATCATGCATTGCCTTTTGCACTGCAAGATGAAAACTGCCAATAGATGATTTTAGACCTATTTTTTTTTCTTTTACTGAACTTTACAAGGGGTGGTATGTATGTTTATGTATGTGTATATATCTGAGAGCATGCTGTGTGATCTCTCTCTCTCTCTCTCTCTCTCTCTCTCTTCTGTGTGTGTGCGGGCACATTTGTGAGTGCTCATATTAGGCGATCTCTCACACAGATATGGAACCCATGGGGCTCCCTCTCCAGAAGTGTGGCAGCATTCATGCAGCCTTTATTGTCATCATTATTTATAACTTGACATGTTTTTTCATTATTCCACAATCCAATTATGTGCCTGAGTGTATACTTCTTAAATTGCAATTTGATGGCAGAGGATCCCATTATGAACCTAACAATGCAAAGCTTAATATGAAGTCATAGCCCAGCTCGACAAACCTTCATACAAACGTTCATGCCTAATTATAATACATAAAATAGAAATCATTTTGCGACATTTCTTTTACTTTTGCAGATTTCCTCATTTTTAAATGTACATAAAGACAGAGAAATAAGCTCAGTATCCTATGTGTATTTACATACATCCACACTATGAAATATGAAAAAGATCACATGGTAAATGCCAAATCAACATAAAATGCATTCTCCGTTGAAACAAATCTGGTATGTGCTCTTACAAGCATCTTAATAATCTCTGAAATAATCTCAGTGATTCAAAGTCCACTTTGAAAAAACTGTGAGCACACAGTCAAAGAACAATCACGCTCACATACACATGCATGATGCATACACACACACACACACACACACACACACACACATGCAAACTGAGTCATATGTGCAGGCACACACAACACACTTGCAAATCCACACTCTCTCTCTCAGACACACACATAAATACACACATACACATACACCACATTCAATCAAACACACACACACACACACACACACACACACTCCTACACATGAAAAGAGAGGAGGAGACAAGACTATGATGCCTTGAAGGAGCAGAAATGATAATTCCCTTGCTCAGCGGGTAATCAGCAATCTGTCTGCATTGTGCTCTGCATTTAAAAGCTGCGATGCTTCTTCGGCCTGATACAAAGAGGATGAATTAGCACCACTACATGGAACAATGCCCCTATTGATTCCGCTCAACTTTGGGCCTCACACAAAAGACTGTGTGTAAGGCAAGTGGTCGATTGACATGCAAGCTCTTTGCCTTCAGCATGAAGGTTCAGTTTGGGGTGAGAGGAAGGTAGCATATTTACTGGTACTCACCAGGTTTGCTAGGATGAAGTGGTATGTTTTGAGGTTTTTCCTCTGGGCTGCAATCTGTGAAGATAAATGCACACTGAAACACCTTTTTTTCCCCCTTCTTCTTCTTCTTCTTAAAATACTCTCAAGAACTTCCGCCATTTTATTGACTGAATTGGCGACTCGTTTATCAGCAATAGAGATTAAAGGCTCGGAGGCTGGCCCCTCCACACAGAGGCTAATCAGGCCCATCTCTCTAATTGCACACCTTCCTTCGCGCTCCGTGTGTGAGGAATGTCTGTTATCAGCAGAGAGGGGGCAGCTGCAACAACATGGGGTGGGGGGGGGGGGGGGTTGGCATCTGTCACTGTGGGAGGGCCAATTATGGGCTTAATGACTACATGTGCACACCCTGCATTATAATTGCACATACACCTGCAATCTGCACATCCTGGCAAGCTCTCCTGGGTTAAAAGTTGAAAGTGTGGCAAACGTTAGATCTATCACTCCTGCAAGAGGATGATAAGTCCAGCCAGGCAAAATGCCACAATAATACCAATTTAAGAATGGTAAAATGGTAATGCATGTAATGCATTAAAGCAACACTAAAGTTACCACTAAAGCAACACTAAAGATTAAAATAATGTTTGCAAAATCATTTCACTGGTTCATCAACTCGTAACAGGGTGAATGCCACTTCTGCATTCGCTTCACAGCCCTCTATCGGCTATAACCGCACTATGATCGGGTAGCGGATCTGTAGTTCGATGGAATGAGACATTAAAAAATACAGTTTTGATTTGCTTCGATGTTGCAATACATCATACTTTCATCAAATCATGCAACATACTCTACCCTGTCTGTGGACATCGTTATCTGCTGGATAAACAAATAGCTCGTGTGCGACAGAGGAAAAGTGCTTTAGTGTTAGGCTACTGAAGGGTAATTACGTCAAAAAGTAGCCAAGTGAACTCAAAAAGAAGTTCAAACCAAAGTTTGAGTTATTGTGTAAATAATGACAAAATTGGACAGACTGTTGTGTTCGTTCTCTCTTTAGATTTACGTCTGCTGAACATTCAGATGAAATAAGCTTTGGCTGGGCATTTACTCGACCAATTGAGAGAGCCGCCGCTGCAGCTCGTACTCTTCAAGTCTGCAATTACAGACAGCTATCGACGTATTGACGCGGTGATGTCAGTCCTGAAATAATTACCAAGTTGAGGATGGAGTTGAGCCTCTCCAGCTCACAGTCTAGAATGATGCGGTAGTCCTTCTTAACGTCCAGGTCCTGGATGACCTTCAGAAAGGCCGCCTCTGTCAGACTGTCCAAGTTTACCGAGGTCACCTTCCACGTCTTTTCGGCCGACGTGTCCAGGATCTTCTGCAGAACTGTCAGACCTATTAGAGAAAAGACAGCCATGGCATGCGCCACCAGCAAGTTAGCAGCTAGCTCTGGTTGTCAGCATTTTAAATACCCATTTGGTACCTAATAGGCTACTCCACTCTAAACTACAGTAACTCTGAAACTTCTCTTTTTGTTTACAAACACCATTTAAATCAGCCTTCCCAGAGCTTGGACTGGTCCAGAAGTTAGCAGAAAAGAAGCTTCAGCGTCTGTATGTTGGCCAGCAGTTCACATCACATTAGCAAACAGCAGGCATGCCTGCTTCGTGTTTGACTATTCAAAAACCACACAGCAAATGTGTGTCATTTCGCTTGAGTTCTGAATTCAAAACCACCAAATGCAGAGTTTAAAAATGTTCATAAGTTCTGTCAAGAAAGAGAGAAAGAGAGAGAAAGAGGGAGAGAGAGAGAGGAAGAGAGAGAAAAAGAGAGAGAGAGAGAGAGAGAGAGAGAGAGAATAAGTGCTTTGCATGATAAGAATGTGGAGGCATATGTTTGAAGCCAGCTAGTCCGAACACATTATGCAGAGTCTGGATTGATCACAGCAAGGGCTTTCTATGAAGTGGGGGAAAGTTTCTCAATCCCCCCCAACCACGCTGGTCTTCAGCCTTTCCGTCATCCATTCATGCCTCCGCAAAGCCCTTGAAGAATACTACTAACAAGACGGGATGAGCAGAAGGGAGAAGCCTCAGCTCAACAAAGCACTGTCTCTAAGCACAGAAAGTTCACACCGTTATACTTCTTCCCCTTTCCAGACTTTTGCACTGCACTTGGCACCAAACTGCCTCTCAAAAGAAACACATTTTATACCCAGATGGATGGTGTGTTTTTTTTTGTACCATCCAAAACCTTGAACCTTGTAGTCTATGCAGACGACGATCAAGTCTTTCTCGTCAGAGCCTCCATAAACTCAATGGGAGCAGCACAAACAATTCCCGACGAAACCCAGCCGGAAAACTACCAAGATTGTGCGTCACTAACAAAAGGACTCTCTAAAAAACAAGCCTGTATCTTTCAGCCATTCCATGTTGTGCTCCTCTTAAAGGGATATTCCGCCATTTTTGGAAATACGCTCATTTTCCACCTCCCCTCGAGCAAAACAATCGATATTTACCTTGTTCCCGTTCATCCAGCCATTCTGTGAGTCTGGCGATACAACTTTTAGCTTCAGCCTAGCATAGATCATTGAATCGTATTAGACCATTAGCTTCTCGCCTGCTAGCTTCATGTTTAAAAGTGACTAAGATTTCTGGTAATTTTCCCATTTAAAACGTGTCTCCTCTCAAGTTAGAAAGTGCAATAAGACCAACTGAAAATGAAACCTGGCGTTTTTCTAGGCTGATTTGACATGGAACTACACTCTCATCTGGCGTAATAATCAAGGCAACTTGCAACCTACTGGCACTACTACTGCTTGTTGTCTATGGGGACTATTTTCAGATGCTGCGTACGATATCACTGCGCCTTTGGTACGTTTGCAAGTTGCCTTGATTATTACGCCAGATGAGAGTGTAGTTCCATGTCAAATCAGCCTAGAAAAACGCCAGGTTTCATTTTCAGTTGGTCTTATTGCACTTTCTAACTTGAGAGGAGACACGTTTTAAATGGGAAAATTACCAGAAATCTTAGTCACTTTTAAACATGAAGCTAGCAGGCGAGAAGCTAATGGTCTAATCCGATTCAATGATCTATGCTAGGCTGAAGCTAAAAGTTGTATCGCCAGACTCACAGAATGGCTGGATGAACGGGAACAAGGTAAATATCGATTGTTTTGCTCGAGGGGAGGTGGAAAATGAGCCTATTTCCAAAAATGGCGGAATATCCCTTTAAGTCATACAACCACCTGCAGCACAACTCCTGCTTTCTCCTACGCTGGCACGTTACAGTACAGCGAAACTGGAGCTCTTACTCCCTGATTGGCGGTTGGTGTTCATTCCTCATTGGTGGTCGTTTCTGGGTGAGCCATGCGAAGCTCCCTCGGCTCGTACCTACAGCTGAGCAGGATGGATATCGGGGCCGTTAGTCATAATTCTTGGACCACATTCCTGCCCAACGCGTCCTGACAGTCCGTCATCAGTATCAAAAGCAAGCTGATATAATTGGGTTTATTACGGAGCACATCTCCCTTACATTGGCCCTAGTGGGGGTTTGCCATTAGGTGAGGACTCTTGAGGGCGAAAGCGTATCAAATTAGACCGCGACTGCATCCTGAGGACCAGAATACACACAAATTATTTGTTGTGATGTGAGGGACCCATTCCATTTCCCCGGCGTTCCAATTTCCAGGCAATTTTGGCGATGTATTGTTAATGAGGATTTTGAAATATATGTTTACTAAGATGAGGACCAAGGGTTGCAGGGCCTTGTTTTTTAAAAAGGTAAGGGATAAATTGAATGCAGGGTAAACAAAAGGAAAATGTAACATTTGACATCATCTAAACTGGAATGCCTCTACTTTGTAAGTTTAGAGTTTTATTTAGAACAACTCCAGTTTTAAAAAGTTGTAAGTCTGAGTGTGTGAGTGTGTGTATTTTTTCTTTTTTTTTCTCTCACTGACATAGTTTTTATTTAGTTGTGCTGGTGTGGTGTTTAGGTATGCTGCAAGGGTATATTATTTTTTCACTTCGGTTCAAACCTTGGCACCTCTCTGAACGCTGACAAGTGTATTTCAGTGATAAGCTTGGTGGTCAACATGAAGGACATGCATATGGATCTACGCATAATTTCAACTTCAAAGACACTAAATTGTAAACTCAACCTCAGGCGGTAAGCAAGCGGCTTCAAAGCACATTTTGATCAACTCCAAACACCTACAGTAGCAGCAAAACAGCATTTGTAAGCAGTCAGAACGGTCCAACCAAGAGAACAGCTGGAATATAGAATGAGCAGCGACTGAAACCTTAACCAGACTTGACTTGATTCAATATTTTGACAGACAGGCTTGAGTTAGAGAGATGGCTGATTCCTTGTTAGTAAAAGTTATAGATGAGGAGAATTGGACTGAAACCAAACATTACAGCATGATGAAATCTACTGCAAAGTGAAGTGTTTTCTCCACTGCTTTCTCCATCAGCGTACTCTGTGCTATTTAGCCCTCATAAACAATGGGGTAGACTGATACCATGACACCATTACTATTATTAGGGACAAAAGCTTTGCTTTGATGGATGGGGAACTCAGGAATACCTGTTACTGCACTACTGAAGTTAACTACTGCAAAAGATACACACACAGACCTCTAAAAAAAGGAACTATGAAGATAGATCCAATTTGCTTATAATGGTTTAATAATCATATTTGAGCAGTCATAACAATATTAACTAAAACCACCGCTTGATATAGTCAATACCCGAATATGCCTAGTAGCATTTCCAGGTCTCACTCTCTCAATTTCCTATTCAGTTCACCTCCATCTAAGGTAGGAGTTAGGATTCTTCCAGCACACAAAGACATTGAATACATTACAAATCCCTTTGCATTCTCCGAGCTACATATAGTAACAGATTAAGTGGAGATTTGCTAATTATAGTGAATTCTTGGGTTATGCAACAGATGCCAACACTAGGTTTGTCAGTGAAAAAGCGGTGAGCTGGCCAGCGCATTTTGTGTTCATTAAAAGACTGTGTCGGATCGAATTTTGAAATGCCTCTCCAGCCTTTTTTTGCGGCGTTGATGCTCTCCTGTAGTCTATGTGTGTGTGTGCATGTGTGTGTGTGTGTGTGTGCGGGCGCGTTTGAGCTTGTCTCGGCAGCTGTGAAATTGTCTCGCACCGCAGAGCAAACCAGCTTTATCGCCCACTGAGCAGCACTAACCTGCAGATAAACTGGGCAGTGAGAGAGAGCACAAGAAACAGAGAGAGGGGAAAAGAGAGCGAGATGAAGAGAGAGAGAGAGAGAGGGAGAGAGAGAGAGAGAGAGAGAGAGAGAGAGAGAGAGAGTCCTATCTGTTTCGCATTACTGTTCCCCCATACTACTGCGCCGGTGCTGATAAGGATGCGAGACGGAGGAGATGAGCGTTTGGGATTGGCACAGAGAAACAAGCTTGGCCCCGGTCGACTCCTCTTCCGCTCTCTCTAATGCTTTCACTCACCTGCCCGTCACACATTCTCCAAATGTCACACAACAACAGATTGAATTTCCGCCCGTTGCCATTTGACTCTAATTTACCTTTTTCTAAAAAAATTAAAAAATCATCAGCAATGCCAGCTCAATAAGACACATTTCCATGCCTGATGTGTAAATCGAACAAAAACGTTGCGACGCAATCAAACTTTTAGTTAGTTAGTTTGCAAACACTTGCACAATCTGGAGGGGAAATGAAACTCATAGATTATTCTGGCAACCTTTATAGAGAATCAGAAAGCGGACTGTCCTGTAAAAGGATGAAATGTGCATTCATTTATGAACATCCAAAGATGGCTAAGAGAGCACGCTGAATGCATACGTTGAGATAATCACCCAGTCCCCACCACTGAGAGACGAAGCTTACTAATCAGTGACATTGGATTGGATTACACATTCCAATAATGAGGAACGTATTCATTAATTTAAGCGAGCGAGCGAGCGAGCGCGCCGACACACACACACACACACACACACACACACACACACAAACACACACACCCTTCCTTAAAGGGTTTAAAATAACCTTGTGTGTGCAATACGGTATCCAGGCAACAGGAGAAGGGCAGTGGGGATTCCAGTGGTATCAGGATGGCATGGAAGAGTCAATGACCTTGACTTTGCAGCTCAGTGGTGGCCCACATGAGTAAGACAAACAAATCAATGACGCGCTCATCTCACTGTATGAACAGCCCATCCAAAAGCAAGTCAATTAGCCAAATACCAAAAGCCATCTTCAAGGATGACAGCGTGTACGACAAAAGAGAGGCCGCCGTGGTAACATTACGTGCTGGATTATATAACTCAACTGTTCATCTGAGACCTCGTGTTCATTCCTTCATTTGTTGTTGTCTCTGAAAGACGATGTGCAGCCCTGAAACTGAACTTGACACTTGGGTTCATGATGACACACGCTGATGAGGTGTCACAACGTTATTGGTCGGAAATGGGCAGACGAGCACCAGATAAATATGGCTTGCTTCACGGAGATCAGACGAGGAGAAGACTACAAAAGTTGTGGATGCCCACCCATGCACAAAACATGCATCAGAAATGTTTTCCAGTGTTTCAAGCAGATCATGAACAGCCCTGCATCCCCAGAGCTTGACAAACTAGGTCTGGAGCTGCCACTACAAATGAAAGGCTTCAGAAACACTCTGAATACACAATAGCATTTCCTACCCTGTCGTATCCTCACAAGTTCACAAACACACAGAGATGAAGGGCTGGAATTTTCAACACCCTCAGCAGTTTAAGTTGAACGGAATATATTGAGACATGCTGCATCCTCAATGTCCTCGACCTGCCTTCCAGTAGTGCTCTTAATAATGCATGCTAATATCATATGTTCACATATAAGATGTGATTTTTTGACATGCAAAGTCCCTCATACAGAAGGGGAGAGACATACTGTACAGTACCTGAATCCGAGCTGTACATGTAGACGAACTTCTCCCACTTGTAGTACTCCACCAGATCTATTAGGGCATCCTGCAGCTCCGGCCGAAGCTGGATGACAAACTGGTTGTTGGTGTCGATGGGGAAACTCGGCGTGACGAAGCAGACGTGCAGGGCTCCACAGAAGGACATGAGCATGTTCATGGTCTTCTTGTCATATAGTCCAATGATGGCATAGACTCCTTTGGAAAACTGCGAACAAACTGGCGAGGAGAGCGGAGAAGAGAGGAGAAGAGTTAGGCAAGATCATTAACACATGCGAGAGGGGAGAAGCACAACTTGGCTATTTTGTTCATTAAAAATTGAAGCAGTGTAGCAGATCCGCCAGAGAGAGCTGAGTCTCCAAAAGGACTTGCCTGCAAGCCTTGTGACTGTACAGTAAAGTTAGCGCACCTCAGCCTGGCGTCAACTTGAAATATTCCGTTCCTCAAATTAATGAGTTTTAATTGGCCCAGAGTGTCACACTCTGTCAGCTTCCTAAAGTGGTCTAGGTCTCTTGGACTCGGTCTTAATTAACGAAAAATAAATAATGAACATAACTCATTGCTCATGCGTCAATAACAAACAATTAATAAAGTGCGTACAGTATGTGGCTCTTCAGAAACTTATGCCAGAGTGCCTCTTGTTTTTGTTAAATAAACATTGCCCATTCGATGCCACACTTGCCTTTCTAGACAACACAATGGATACTGGAATGATAGTATGGAAGTGCTACAGCATTACCAGTTCTTATATAACAAGCCCCAACATGCTTATGTGCATAGCCTTCTGCTGTGAAGAAACGTTATTATTCTAGGAATCCAACGCACAGATCAGCCACTTGTTTAGTACATTGCACTTCAGGCTGTTGCTTCTTCATATGTCACAAATGAATCTCAATGAGGTGTAAATTAGCCAACATAAGGTCAGCCATGATGCTGTGTCATATGCTTTGCATCGGGGAGGGAGGGAGGGAGGGAGAGCGGGAGGGGGGAGAGGGCTGTTTCTCTGTTGCCTGAGGGGCTCTTGGCAACGATACCGTACCGATGGTCGCTATGGAGGCCCAGAGGTGAGTGATCATCCCTGATCCCCAGCACAGATCTGAAGGTCCCCGCTACAGACATCCATACCAGCGCGTCCCAAAGCTTCCCTGTGCTCTATATGCCTACGAGGGCCTGTCCGGCTCACTGGAGCTGCTTTTGGAGTGGAACACCAAGGCCTGACAGCGGTGATAATTAATAATGACCCAAGTGTCCTTCGCCGGGCTTACTTTCAAGCCCAGCGCCTTTAAAAAGGGCTTACGGGGACCGGGCTTAACTGAAGCCGCGCTGTATATCAAAACAGAAAGGGGCTTGTCATTGGCCTGAAATGTGGCTTTTGTGATGAGCTCCTGCCTGTGAAGAGGGTGCAGGTTACTGGTGGATGGGCAGGATACTGTGTTGTGGAGTATGTACAAGTCAAAAGTTTCATGTCTATGGAAGGATTTGGACCAAAAATGCCACTTTTGGTGGTAAAAGACGTTGGGAACTGGGAGCTACATCTACCATGCTGCAGACTCTACACTTTGTCATTGTGTTGCGAAGCCCATTTAAAAATGAAAAGAAACTGAATGCAATGCAAGGTTACTTCATGTACTGTGACGGTATATTAGACTCTCTTTAAAAGGAAACTAACGCTAGGGTAAACTGTTATGATTATTTGTAATGGGGGCACTCGACTGCGCATTGATGGAACATCGCTTTGTAGTCTGACACCCCTGTAGTGGTTTTTACGGAGCTCCTTTAAGGGTTCTTGTAGGAGGACAAGGTGAAGGACTCTTCAAACCCAGGGGAGGAGTGTGGGGGTGGCTCAGCTGAGTAATGATGAAATCATCAGACACTCCAGATAATGTCCAAGATATCATTGGTCATGTTCTATTTGCCTCCAAATCACCAGCAGCTTTCCAGTGTTTTCTGTGTGCAGCGCCTGAGACGAGTCCTAGTCAGTGTGCATTAGGGGCCCTGGCACTCGCGTCCTTTCATCCCTGGGCTGCCCTGGGTCTCTCGTCCACTACTACACAGACATGAGGGTGAAGGTCAGGGTTCAACCCCCCCCTCTTTCTCTTTCCACACACACACACGCACGCACACACACACACACACACACGCACACACACACACATATGTATATACTCACACACACACTCTCTGTCTCTCTCTGTCTCTCTTTCTCTCATACACACACACACACACACTCTCTGTCTCTCTCTCTCTCACACACACACACACACACACACACACACACACACACACACATATGCACTCACAGCCACGAGGCACTGGATAAACATCCCTGACACTGTATGAGCCCCGGTGCCCTACTTGTTTCCCCCAGTTGCCCTCAGCACTGGTCCTGGTGGCATTTCATATCAGGCTAATGAGATACCTGTCAACAGCAATCAACACTGAAGGCCCCCTTAACTGACCTATATCATCACGTAGGATCCTATGACACAGTGCATGTCTGACAAGTGCTTTATTTTTAAACAGATTATTTTTTTTTTGTTGTTGTCGTTGCCGCCCAGAGCTGGCAGACTCACTGCAATGCTACACCACAGCTGGTCCTTCACAGCTGATCTCCTCCACCGAGAGAGACATAATCGTCAAACGGCAGAGCGCTACCTCTCCAAGACGAACGCTACTGCAGAAAAAAGGGGGCCGCTGCGAGGGGACAGGTCGCGTTCGCTCGCGTATCCTGTCGGCTGTCCGTCTCCTTCTCCCGACCGCTCACGCGCGCTCGAGTTTGGATTCAGGGCGGCCGTCAGAGAGGGAGGGGGGGAAGAGAGGGGGGGGGGGGTCTGATCAGGGACGCGCCAGAGTGCGGGCAGCCGACGGAAGGCGACACATAAAGCTGGGTTTGTCTTAATCCCCATTACTTTCATCTCCGCCACCTCAATGGAGCCCTTTTGGACCTTAGCTGATTGGCATGCTGCGTACGCTGGGGCCTGGCTGCGTGTCGCTGTGATCTCAGGACTGATGCTCTGCCGAGGGAAGGGGGGACGGGGGGACGGGGGGACAGGGGGGGGGGGGACCCAGAGCCGTCTCTGACTAATAAATCAAATGCAGCGGACAGGCTGTCAGGCCGGGGAGAGGCTGTAAAGGTGCCGTGACATGTCTGCCAGGCCATCCGTGTTCTGGCGAAGGTCAGCACAGCTATCTGAACGCATACAGTAATGCACTGCGCACGGAAAGTTAAGTGAGGAGGAGGTACTGTACCTGCAGTAGTGCCCAGGTCTTTTCACATAAGGCAGCACTTCTATCGTTTAACTTAAACACAGATGTACATATATAACTGCCTGAACATAACCTATACACGTGTGTCAACATAAGCATGGTTCACTTAAAATTGGCATAATTAGCAAATAATAAACTGGTTTCTGGTGTGGCTTGTTTGTCTATGTTATTGTCAGTTTGTTTCTGGTGTGGTTTGTTTGTCTATGTTATTGTCAGTTTGTTTAGGATTATGCAAAAAACGACCAACCTGATTCTTATGAAACTTGGAAAGGTGTAGCATAGGCCAAGAAAGAACCCATACAATCCTACCCTGGTGCCAACTAATCAGGAGGCTTGCCGAGTTTAGTTTCACTTTCATTTTCATGACCACTGAACTCTAATGAATAGGGATCAGTGCATATGGCCTTAGATGAGGTCTGCACTTTCTAAGTGGCCTTCTAGTTCTCAGCCATGTAAATAAACTGATGTTCAGTGCTCCTCTATTTCCAAGTGAGGACGTAACCATGAAAGGGGTCAGAGTTGGGGGCATCCCTGACAAAGCACCACAGCATGTCTGAGCACGTAAAACTGACCAAGCTGATCTCCTGTGTCTCTGTATCGACATCGCTTGTTCAGACAACATCTTGCCACAGCCTATCAAGGTGCGCTATCATCTGAATACTCCCAGCTTCCCTTGAAATGGTAATTTCAAACACCGACTTGCCCCCCCTCGAGAGCACCTGTCTCACTCCAGCTAAAGATTGTCAATCTCCTCCCACTTAAATGGATTTTTTAGCTTTAGCTCTCTCCCCTACTCTTCATTGAGCCGATGTGTGGTGCACTCTGAGCCGAAATAGTAATTCTCAAATCTGAACACCAGAGAGTAATCAGTTTAGCTATGTTGCTATGAATAATAGATTAAATGGGTTTGCAGAGGCAGTTCCCTGCTAAACGATTAGCCAGGGATCCATAGAGATGTGAGAGTCACTTGGCGACCGCTCACTGCTCCTATTGGACCAAAACGTGGCTAGCAGGCATCTCTGTGCAATTTTAAACAGTTTGAGGTTTCGCGCACACATAGGCATTCGTACACATATAAACACACACACAGACACACACACAGACACACACACACACACACACACACACACACACACTCATGGACACACACATACACAGGTGGAGAGAGGAAACAATGAAAGTATGTTGCTTCTGTAGTAGGTTACATAAGTGATGATGAATGAAATGTGTCCTGGAATTTGAATAAACAAAAACAAAGGAGACCTTGTGAAGTGTACTGGTAAACACATCATTAGGACTGAAGCAGCATCTGTCACAAGAAAATAAAGAAATGAACATTTGCTTATGGAACTCCAGCACTCGTCTGATGCTCTGACACAACATGCATATTCTAATGCAGCAGCAGCAGCAGCAAAAAAAAAAAAAAAAACACCCCGAGATAATGTTCAACCAATTTTCTCTCCATACCTCTTTTCCGGTGAGTAATTTGCTGATAAGGTGCTCCACATGCACATGTGAATAGAGTTGAATTTCAAGTGGCCGAGAACCACATCATCTGCATAAATGAAGTCCTTCATATGTACAGCAAGAGAAGCTGTAAGAATGCCTTGCGCTATTTTCACCATCCTCGACATCAGCTTACTATAATGCATTTCCACTGGAGGCCATTGTGACTAACACCTCCATTTGCATAATGAATCCAATGGCATTTGTATTTACAACTTAATCCATGGCGGGGAATGGAGTTGTGAAAGGACACCAACTGATAGAACAAATAGAGCAACTATGAATAAACAAGCTAAAGTAGATGCCATGCAATGACTCCTAATAACAAAAGATGAATATTTAAGAGCCACTCTCCCGTTGCGCTCCAAATAACGCTGTTATTTAAAATGGATACATTTCATTTTGTGGGGGGTCACTAATGAGTTGGATGCCTGCATATGTGGAGTAATGTAAGCACATTCCGCTTGCATACCAAAATATATGAAATGTGCATTTTCTGTAATGCGCAAATGACACGAAATGATTAATTCAAGAGTCGTGCACAGCACTGTGACCTTCCATTATTTGACGATCAGGAAAAAATCAACTGAAAATAGCAAGACCTATCATGCATTCACCGTCTGCAATAGTGCCAAAAATGGAAATGTTCTTCTCAATCGAATAGACCTTCTTTAGAAGAACTATCAACTAGTCTTTTCAATTGTGTCCAGCCACATCTAGATGTTTAGCTAAATGAAACATCTTGTAGCATGCCACACTAAGGTGCAAAGGAAATGACAAGGCCTTCATATACAGTAACAGGCCACTAATGTCAGTTCTAACTGGACCTTGATGCTGCCCTCTTCTGGGCTAAAGATACGTTGTACACCAACTAGACCATGTTTTTCTAGAAGGAAATATAGCAGGAGAGTTTAGCTGAGTGACAGTGTGAACTTTTTAAAATTCTGCTGATGTGGCCAGCACGAACCAGCAACTCATTTACACCTTGGCCTCTCAGATTAGAAGAATCTTTCCTCAAGTCATTCACACTTAATAGGGAGCTGTGAGGCGTGTGTTGTAGTGGCAGAAATAACTAAGGGCCGAGATGGGTATGTAGAACAGATCACAGGTTGGAACTACTTTGTTCCACACAAACAAATGCTTTTTACTGGCTTGCAATAGGTGCCTTTTACTGGGCAGGTTAACCCTCCTTTCCATCGCACGCTGTGGATGAGCAGAAGCTTTGCAAGACATTTTAGAAGATGTGTTGCAGCAGAGAGAGATGAATACCAAGGATAAGCCTACTGAATGAAATCAGCGCTGTGGTAGTACCACTATGATTCAGAACAAAAGGGTTTATCTCTCTCCCCTCTCTCCTCTCTCTCTCTCTCTCTCTCTCTCTCTCACACACACACACACACACACACACACACACACACACACACACACACACACACACAGAGGAGTCAGTGAACAGCAGGTAGCTTTACATCTGTCCTTTAAGAGGGTTCATATAACTTGCAAGATTTACCTGGCAACCTGTCATCACACAGCACAGCAAAGCCCTTTTCAAAGCACTGATAAAGCACTGTCTTCAATAGTGTGTCAATTACCTATATGATATCTGGACTGGAAAAGAACAGCATGCTAAACATGTGAGAGAGAAAATGATGAATGTAAGACTCCTGAGGCTCCATATTACGCTAAATTCTATCAACCAACAGTAGTCACAAATATGTCAGCTAGACACAGTGTGATGAGGATGTTGTCTGTGCTGTATCATCTGTTTACATATCAACTACAGCACAGTTATGTTTCCAGTCATTCAAAGCACACTCTTTCTTTTTTTTCTTTTCTTATCTTTCTGTCTCTTTCAGTCGGTGTACACTCTTCTGTCTTTCCTGTCAACCTGCCTGCTTTAATGAATAACTCATCTCTTGCTGTCTCACTGGCTTTCACTATAAGCAGTGGCTTCACCTCATCGTTTCCACAGACAAAAAGTTCAAAGATCCTGCTGACGCATACGATGAATCTCAAACGTATAGCCATAAACACCAAAATAAACGCAATATTTTTGTTCTAATTATAATCCGCCCAAAGCAAAATCTGCCTGAACGTGACACTCACAAACCAGCTAAATCATTTCTCAAATTTGGATGTCAAACTACAAAGATTATACACTGTATTGAACACGGGGTCTTTTCAGATGAAACAATTTCTAAGACAATTTGAGTCTTTACTTGGTTCACTTCTAGTGCATGTTAGTTTTAGGGTTTACAGCAACAGATAGATGACAACTCTTTTGTTATGGTCTCTCCCACGCATAGCATCAACGTTGACGCGATAGGATGATTATGGTTGCTTCAAGGCACTCACCTTTAACAGTCAACAATATATAGGCTATTAAGAAAAAAAACAGGGGCAACTTACATGCGTATGTCATGGCAAAGCTGCTCCCTGTATCAACCATGTCCACTTGTGGTACCAGTTTAGGGATATCCTGATGTCGAGAAAGCGCAAATCGAAAAACCTCATATTCATGGGAACCGGTGGGGAATAATCCTCCTGTTACCAAAAACCAAAACCATTGGAAACATTAATGTTGAAATCACCACAACGTTTAAAATACGACGATTGTGAGTAAACAGCCCGTCTCTATTCCCGTCTCTACTGAATTTAGGAAGTTCATGTCAATCTTACTTCGAAGGAAGACAATGCTGAGTGGGTTTACAGTTATTGACTAAAAATACTTACCTATATTAATATTACTTGGAAAACTTGAACCTAAACAAAAGCCTACAACACTAGTGAGGAGAAAGGCGAAGCTTCGCTGCATATTTCCGTTTGCATTGGCGACGCAAAGAAAGCCAAATTCCAAGCAGATATTCTGACGCGCATCCGTCAGTTCCCACACAATGTGCCCATAGTACAGACTAACTGAATTCGCAGAGCTCTACACAAGTCTCTCCTCTCCCCGCTGCAAGCGCTGCGCTTGAGGTAATAACCGTGGCAACTGAGGAACCGTGATTCCGCGCACCCTACCAACAAATGAAACGACTCAATAGTGTCAGCAAAGGGGTCACGATTGCTTTCTTAACACAGTCAGCGCATTTTTCGTTGTACCCTATTCACACTCAGAAGCGTGGAAGTCTACAGTTGGATGTGATTCCAAATATGTAAGCCCCTCCGCAGACTGTACCATTTATTCTTTTATCCTTCGCCTAACGATTTGATGACGACGCGCTGTGCTACTTCAGTTTGAAAAGAAAGAGAGCAAAAACAACAACAACATCGATATGATACTAATACTAATACTACTACTAACAATAATAATAATGATAATAATAATACTAATAGTAATGTTTATACTACAACTGTAATGGTCATGATGATGCTGATGAATTCAACATTCAAAGGTGTAGGCTACTGAAGTAAAGAGGTGTTCAATATTTCCCCTTTTGTTTACAAAGGATGCTTTGCATCTCTTAAATACTCTCAAATCTGTTGATCCCTCTCAGCCTAACTCAGAAAATGAGCTCATGGTGTTAACTGAGCACTGGCAATAGATGTGTTCCACATGGAGCATGATTGGCCGATGAGCGTGATAATGGGTTCATTACAGATATCTAAATGGATTTAGATGACACATGGAAGGGCAGACACAATCACTAGAGGCAGGCTGAAGTTGGGACACTGATTCCAAACTTTAAATTATACTCTAGGCTATAGTGTAAAATGCAGAAATAGGCTACTGTAATACCAAAGAAAAGTGTTTAGTAATCAAGGATCTTTGGTACCCCCCCTCTTCCCATTAGAAACATGACACATTAATATATTAATACATGGTACATGTGTTGCACCTCTGACCTCCATGAATGTAGGCATGAGCACTGTCAGCAGAACCACACACACACACACACACACACACACACACACACACACACACACACACATAGGCTGTCTTCAGTGTCCTCATGTTGAGTCACAAATAGAAATAAAATAGAGGGTTATCAGCCACAGCACTGGAATGTCTTCCCATACGAGTGCACTCAGCCATTAATGCTATCCTGTCATTTCCTGGAAAGCAAACAACTCGCTTTCATGTTAATTCAACAGACCGAATGCTAAACACTCCAATGCTTAAAAAGTAATTAAGAGATAGGGTGTAGTACGCAAGCTTTGTCCACTGGGGGTTTGACATGAAGTGTAAGGGAAATTCTTTTTGCTTTGGTGTTTTTGGTTGGACATAAACGAAGCCTTATCAGGTTGTACCCTTGTGGGAGTTGTTGACACGTGACGCGATGAATACTCACACCACCGCACGGGCTAATTAGTCTGTGATAGCTCCACAGTCCATGCCTTCATGGCGACGTTTAGAAGGGAATACACCAACTCTCCCAATGGTAAATAGGTTATGCTTACTAGTGCCAAATGATGCCCTTATGCGACGTGACTACAGGAGTTGCTGCAAGTTAGTTGAAACATAAAATGAATGAATTATTAAATGGCCATAAATAAAGCATGAATACTCCAAATTAAATAATTGAGATTCGCCTCAGGGTAAGCAATCCAATTGTGATGGGGTGTGTGTGTGTATGGTGGCCTCTGGATTCACATGGCAATTCATTTTTAGGAGACTGGACTGGAGACTGAAGAGGGTGTGAGACCTGTTCCTGGAATACCATTAATTACACTGCATGACCTTTTAGTGGATTAGCATACCTATTTTAGTGCATTTATGTGTGAAGCAGCTCTGCCATGAAGACCAAGGAGCTAAGAATCTTTTAAACAAAAAGAATGTAATTAGTTTATTTTTGAAAAACTGAAAAGCCCATATGGTGCACCAGCCCTGCATGAAGTGTCAAAACGTCCTGCGCTGTGAGTAGCGTGCGCCCAGAGAGAGGAGGCAGAGGGGAGGAGATGCTGCCTCCCAGATAGCAGGACAGGACTGAGACTGAGGATGGCCTGATAAGGGGACGAGATTTTTTAAATAGACCTCAGGGCGCCGGAACAGTAATAAACGGGAAGGGAGGAACAGATGAAGACTGGAACAGGAAAAAGCTAAACAAGTGGCGTAAACTGAGGATGATGAGGAGGAGGAGGAGGAGGAAGAGGGCAGTGATTAGTTGAAAGGATGAATAGGACATGTGGCCTGCTTTTAATCTCGCAATGCAATGCAATGCAATGCAAAGTCCTGTTGTATCTTGCGTCATGTTAAATAGGCCTGGTTGTAATAAATGTGTAATTGAATAAATGTAACGTAATGGTTGTTAATCAGTCACTGTAGGAAATCCCTTACCTATAGCACAAGGATTTTAACACCTTTCCTGAAATTTATCACCAGTTTTGACTCCTCTGCTCCAAAAATGTTTATGGGTCGATGGGCTAATGCACTAAAAAACACATCAGTGTTTACAGAATGAAATATTGCAAGATGATTGTTTACCATAGAGCCAAGATTGATTATGGCAATCAGTTTTGATTAAGCAACAACTCTCTTTTTTTCCCATGACTTGACTCAGTAAAAAGCTTAAATCTTAGCAGAGAGCCATCCCAGTACACTGTGTGGAGGAATTCATCATTCCCTAGGACCCAATTGATCGGTATGCAAAGAGGGCAGAATCAAGGTGCCAAGTGCAAGGACAAATAGTCTCGGGTGTGCGCCTCTACTCCGTACATCATGTGCAGTAATTTGTCAAATGCTGGGGAACGACATGTTTCATGCCACTCACATTTATGTAAAGAGGCTGATAAATTAAATATTAAACAGATAAATAATGAAACACCACACCACACACACACAAACACACACACACGCACGCACGCGCACACACACACACACACACACACACACACACACACACACACACACACACACACACACACACACACACACACACACACACACACACACACACACACACACACACACACACACACACACACACACACACACACACACACACACACACACACATACCCACCCACCCAACCAGCCCCAACTGGCCGACATCCATTCTTTTACAAGTGCTGGTATACCAAAGGATAGATTATGTGTTTTTGTGCTGTTGTGTTGTGCAATGCAATCACAAAGGAGGGGATTTCAATCCTCCCCCCCCCCCCCCCCCCCCCAGCCTGCCTAGAACCAAGCCGATTCTTTCTTCTTGGCTTCCTGGTGAAAGGTAATGGTGCATGGCTGATTCATTGCCTTTTCCGACATACCATTTGCACCTCCTGTGTTTCTGAAGGAAGAAAAGCTTTCTACCTTTGAATGGCAGACAGCGAGACAAGAGGTCTGACCGGCCTTCTCAGACAGGGAAGGCCATTACCGTCATTATTACACAGGCAAGCATGTGATTCAAAAAAGCTCACCCTCCTTTCATATTAATTTTGCCACCGCATCTCAACTGTCATATCTTGTTATTGCTGGAGGCAGGAGGAGAGAGGCAAGTGTTTGTTTCAAAATGAAGCGAGCACCCCACCACTCCACCCCACCCCCACCGCACCGACACACACACACACACACACACACACACACACACACACACACACACACACACACAAACACACACACACACACACACACACACACACACACACACACAAGAGAGAGACTGAGAAGGAAGGAATGATGAGGTTAAAAACCAGACTGTCAAAAATGACTGTGAGCATCGGCTTTCCTGATACGCATGGAGACAGAGAGGGACGCGTAAAGAGGCAATTATCGTAATTCTAATTTACACAACTCATCTAGAGTACGGAAAAACGGTTGGCTAGGCTAATCTCATAAAGCTTTCTGAAAGAATGTGCACAGGCTCGATAGCGAGGAAGTATAAATCCAACACTGAAATGAATCGAGGGAAGCATTGTGCCTAAGTACAGATTAAGTGACACAAACATTTAAGTTATTTGACTCAGACACTCACTGTGAGTCAATTCTTTTCCCAATGCTCATCTTATGTTTGTTTTCCAACACAGTTGGCAGAGATATAAACATATGACACCCCTCTGCATGGCAAGACATCTTTGTTTTGCTACACATACATATATTACTTACATACCATTGAATGTAAAGTGTACGCGGGTCATTATAGTACAGTGTATCTACAATAGATTTAGGTAATGCAATTTAAGCTCTTCCACAGTAATAAGGCTAGTTTGCACTCCTTTAGACACTTGATCTATGTCACCTGGTCCCATGTGTACAGTGCATTAAGATGAAAGGATTGTTGTTTTTTTCCTTTGAGGAGAGGGGGGGCATCATTTACTCACACACATCAAATCGCCTTCAAACCTGAGCAGGGGGGGGTGGGGGGGGCTGGAAAGGTCAAAGGCATGGCATCAAAGACTGGGTGAATGTTAGCTCTTAGCCTCATGAAAATGACATGATGCTGCCAGTGTCAAAGGGGCATCTATCATTGGGCCATTACCACACACATACGCACGCACACATACAGTGCTTTTCACTGCAAACACAGCTCCTCATTCAGTTGCGATCACACATACACTGGGACACACAGACACGATACACACACACACACACACACACACACACTCACACACACACTGCAAACACAGACCCTCTATCATTGAACCATGAACACACACACACACACACACACACACACAGACAGACATCTCACTGCAAACACAGACCCTTGCCCTTGTGTGAGAGACTGCAGAGGAGAAGTGTGAGTGTGTGTGTGGCTCCGGTGCCACAGTGAGGATGTCAACCCGTCTGTTTGATTGAGACGGACTCACGTGGCGCCAGCAGCTTCACAGGAGAGATTGGCCATGAGCACACCAGTCATCCCCAAGTGGAGCAACCGTGTCTCTGCAGTCAAGGTGGAATCAGGCACACACACACACACACACACACTCACTCACTCACTCACCCCCCCCCACACACACACACACACACACACACACAGTTTTTAAGGTTTTTAGATTAGTGGCTTAATCATTACGATGACTGACAGAGTGCCATGGGCGCCTGTCTAATTTCTCTTTGTCGATGATGCTTTCCTTTCATACGTTTTGGACATAATCATGATAAGCGCAGCACACTGTCGTCTGGGCCAACTTCTCTCCTCCTCTCCAAGTTTTCTGCTGATGCGGTACAGTCAGAACTGTACATTTAACACAATGACATTATTCCGAGTCAGCCTGATTTTTTTTTTTTTTTTTTTGAGAGATGACAACGTATGTTCCATTTGCCGGCATGTTAACTTCTTCAAAAACAACACGCAAGACAGATTAGGAGAGGAAGGCATCGCTGCTGGTTTTCTGAGGACTCTATCAGACCAGATGAAAATTATGGCTCATCAGCTCCCCCCCCACCCCTCCCGCTTAAATCATGCTTAATTGCTTTTATTTCAGTTGTCATAGCAACTGTGGAACTCTTTGAAGCCGTTTTATGGTTTCTCCGGGGGGGCAATGGCTCTCAGCTTTAGAGCTCCACAAACAGACTGTACTGCAGCAGACCGTAAACACCGCACACCGCACACACACACACACACACACACACACACACACACACACCACACACCCAGGGCACAAAGACACCACAAAGAGCTGTGGCGCGTGTAGAAGTGTTGGGGGTTGTAGGGGATGGGGAAGGGGGGTGGGCGCAAAAGGAATGAGAAAGAGCTGAAAATTAGACTGAGTGTTCGGGTAGACACCTCGTGGGAGGACTCGTTTATCACAGTGATGAAAGGATAGAAGACGCACAGTTTTGCAAACAGAAGCATCACTGAAACCTTCACGCACACACACGCGCGTGCTACGGCACGGCAAGAGCGATGGAATTGTTTACCTTGACGGCAAGAGACTGAGCAAAGTGAAAAGCAGATCTGGCAACCTGAACAGAGCAAGTCAGTGTTGTCCAGGCACACTGGTGTCCAATTAACACAATAATCAAGTCAGCACTTTTCGGCACAATGTTTCTTGTCAATATGCCCAATTAACGAAATGCGGATGTTCCTTTGCGAAAAGATAGTGAAAAGTCTTTGGAAGAAAAATGGCAAGGCATCATCACTTTGATTCCCTCTCACCAGTCACTGGGTGTGCTGTATATCCAAAAGAGAAGATGTTGCTTAGGGTTGCATTTTCCAAAAAAAGTTATCACCAAGTTATGCGTATATATATCAAGATAAGCAGAACTAGACGAGAGGGCGCAGTCATGGTGGATGAATCCGAGTTGTTTATGAGTCGTTTATATGACCATTTTCTATATCCAAAAAAAAGATAAATGGAAGATCGCTCTTTGCTTGAGCTGTCAGAAATCTGGCCGTATTGGAGAGGCAGACCCACAGTCACACACACACACACACACACACACACACACACACACAGACACATACACACACACACACACACACACACACACACACACACACACACTCACACACACCGTAGGCTTCTGCTGTGGTTGCACGCTGATGCATTATGCATGAAATAATGCAATGAATTATTTGTAATATGACAATTAGTAATGTGTTGGAGGGTTCCCTGCTGAAACCGAGGGAATGAGTGCACTGTTATGCAGATGTTTTTTTAATGCTGCTTCATTCAGACACTTAAACAGCATACCTTGACACAACACAAAATGAAATAAGAGAGCAGGAAATCAGCAAGAAAGTTTTATAGGTGGAGGAAAACTACAGTCTAACAACTGTCAAATACTCAAATACAGTATTTTATCCCAGAGAGAGAGAGAGAGAGAGAGAGAGAGAGAGAGAGAGAGAGAGAGAGAGAGAGAGAGAGAGAGAGAGAGGGAGAGAGAGGGGGGGGGAGAAGGGAGGGGGCTGTTAAAACTGCATTAACTTGCCTTGGATTTGCCTCCACATGTACAGTACCTAGTGTCTAAAAACTGCAACACAGGCAGAATATTTGAATATGTTTCCATTTTCTTGGTAAATAGAATGTAGTATGACATACACAATGTAACAGTGTGTATGTGTGGGGGCCGGGGCAAGCTTACCTGAACACTGAATAATAATGGAAGAAAGCATAGCCATACATGAACAATAAACATATATTTTCTAAGTGCATACAATATGATGTCACACCTTGGTTTCCATACTCAAAACATAACAACCATCGCAAGTCTTATTGGTCTGGGCTTCATAGCTTCATATTTACTGGAAGCACTCACACATTTATGCAAAAATTATTTATGGCCAGCTCCATTAGGGCTGGGGGGCTTGAGCGGTCAGCAGGGGTGGCCTGTTTGAAGTGCACATTTAGTTCTAGTTAGGGGGCATCAAACATTAAACTAGATCGGTGGATGAATATTTAAAATGTGTTCTTTGTTTGCCATTCCACATTAGAGCGAAAGGACAGTAATGTTGTTGGTAAAACCTCGAATAGGGACTTGCAGGTGGACTCTACCAATGGACTCCTCATTAACATTTAACAGAATTATGTGAGCATTTACAGAACAAACTTCTATAGACTAAGAGTTAGAGTGCACAGCCCTCTGCAACATAAACTCAATTAAATGGGATTTTATTGGACAGAAGGGGGATGTGAAAGATTGTCTTGAATAACTCCAAAATTGCTTGCTTTCAGTACTGACAAATGGCGAATTGCCTGGCCATCTTTGAAATGCAAAGCATTTTATTCTTCTATCTATGAAGGTGCTGGAAGTTAAAGGACGGAGGCAGAGAAGAAAGGGGACATACGGAAAGTTGAGTCCCTGAGTTCTTTGTTCACACTGAGCTTTTGACCGTGCAACTTTGGTGTTCACAGACAGTTCTCAGATCACCAGTTCTCAGATGAATGAGAGAAGAAGTGTGTCATTCGACCTTGACATCTGACATCCTTTTCAACAGTTTTGCAGACAGAGTTAATGGAAGCATTACTTAACAAACATACTGTATGTTCCCTCCGGTTTGAAGACCAAATGTTATGTCATGTATATATCATGGAAGTGTCATGTGGACAAATCAACTTTTTTAGATGTGATTTTAGGGCTACTTTGGATGTGCCACAGGGTACCCTTTCCTCCATCCTATTTGAATGTTTAAATGGGTTTTAGGCACCAGGTGATGCATTACAAATGTCATTTTCATCAACATATTATGATGCAAAAAACACACTCCTGGGATATATCCTGTATAATATTTCAGCATGATTTATTGTTTTATGTCTAAGCAGAACTTGATGGATTGATAACATTATAGGATTACACAGAAGAGCTATTGTTCACTTTAGAGATGAAGTTCATTGGACTGCCTGATCTATCATATCACAGACGGCCTCTTCTGCTTCTAATTACAGGTGCAAACAAAATAACTCAGACACCTACCTCTACTCTAACTGTAGGTTTGCATCAGCAAAGGTTGTAAGATCAAAAACCTTTGCCATGGATAAAGGGCTGGGAGGATATCTTTTTCCTTTTCCAGCCTGTACTCCTACAGCTGCTGAATAATTAAGAAAATATCATGTCCTCTGGAAACCTTTGCAATATTGAACACTGTAATTACCTCACAGTCAGTCCTTACAGTGAGATTTATCAGTGATAATAATTTAATCACAGGACAGTTGTGTAGAGAAAAGGAGATGATAATGAATGCTTACTAAGCACCTAATAACACCTAATTCAAAATGTCCTGAAAACCAGCCCTTGCTTATTCATTGTGTGTGATATTCATACTTCACAGTTAAGTCAAGTCAAGTGTCCCTACTGCAGGGAGGTATTGAGAAGAAAAACACAAAAATGTAACCATTAAATCATAGTAGATAAGGCATAAAAAGGCCACTGTATAAGGAATAATAGCTTGTCCTCACTTCTCTCCACCCAACAGACTTGGCACAGAGTGTGCAGTGTGACAAAACCTCCAATCACAAATCACAGGAAGACGTTTTCTTCCAGAGGCATACTGAGGAGACACCTGTTAGGGATCACCAGGCTCCCAACGAGACTCCCCTGCCTACAAAAGAGTGACATTACCGCCCATCAGAACCAAATTGGATCACACCTCACATCTGTCACTTGGAACTGTCTCATTTTACAGCACAGGAGCCCCAGAATGTGATCGAGAGGTAGGAGGGAAGAAGGAGAAAATGCAGCTTTGATCTTCCCTGGGATAAAACACTGCTCTTCTTTTATTTACTTTTCCCCCCCTTTTTTTCCCCCCTCCACCGCCACTCGCAACGGTGACACGGAACTCGAAAGGTAACTAATTGCAATGTTTACACGGAGCTGGAGAGCGCGGCTGTTTTCTCTGCCAGAAACCTTCCTCTTTTTCCAGTCTACTGAGCATGCACGACCCTGCATATGGCAGACAGGATCTGCTCCCTCAACTGCAGTCTGTGCCTTTGGAAGCGGCTGCCCCGCGAAAGCCCCCATGAGAGCGGTCGGAATAAGCACTCGCATCATCTCACCACGGCCGGGGTAATAAGGCAGTGCACTGGAGGGAGTGAGAGAGAGAGAGAGAGCAAGGACTCATTCATCTTTTCAGACCGTCGCGTTAAACATGTCAGCGATCCAGGCCGTCGTCACCTGCTCCCCGGCATCACCTGTGCTGTGCTTTCACACCAAACAATCCAAAAAAAAAAAAAAACAGAGAAAGAAAGAGAGAAACTGATCTGTTTTTTTTTCTCTTAAGAATGCGATCAATGCTTTTATACCAGCCCGAGAGCTTAAACTTTGCTGTTGAAATGTTTGTGTGGAAAGTACTGTGCCCCCCTCCACACACACACATACACGTACACACACAAATGCCACATGTTTTTTTTCCATGAATAAATGGACTTTCAAGGTATGATGTATTTGAATCAATATCAGGTCTCTAGTGGTATTGCTGTACTTAGTCTTTTATGAGATGCTAGATTTAGAAAGTTCAGTAGATTATAAAGCCATTGAACCTGGCTTAGATACACTGCTGGCAGGCCTTTTTAAATGAGTGTGCACAAAATGTTCCAGTGATAATGGTGCTTAGCTTTTATATGGCAGTTCTACAGTTAAACGTTTCATGACAATCTGTCATAATGATGTTTTAATTCATGAAAACCCAGACACATGTGTTAGAGATATGGAGAGTTATTGAGAGATTAAAAAGATTAATTGAATTAAACAAGAGTTCAATTAAACTAAATTCCATTGATATTGAACCCAGCTTGAACTTCAACTTCAAATCCGAACATGAAGTTAACACACACATGTGTTACGCGCCCCGAGCTGTTTGCTTTTGAGTGCTCAAAGGGTCATGTCAAATACATTCTCTTTCAGAGATGGCTGCTCTCTCTAAACAATTTCACAGCAGCTTGATTCCATCCTCTTTTCCATATCTGCTCACAATGTATTTGTCTCAGTGCGGCTAAGCCTGTGCATAAGAGAGCAAGGCAGCTGATGCTTGAGACTGAAGTAGGGGATCAAAGCAGGACTGCCACCTACAAATCCCACAGGAGAATGTATACATGCCTTTGATCTAATAACAACAGAGGTGCATCCCTTGGAAGACTGACTGGGGCTGTGAACTGGGACATGGGCCTCCGTTGCAGGGCTGCGCTAAGCTAAATCAGTGAGATCTTCCATCATCAGAAGGACGTGAATGTCAGCTGCGATGCATTAGAGTAAGTTGTCACAGTCACTTGTGTTTCACATGCTGTTTCTATTAATCTACATGAGGAAAATAATAACAACAAGACCTGCCAAGCTTCCAACATGTAAATCTTCAAGTGTTCTCACTTGGCAAAGAAATCCTCCTGAATTCACATTCCATAGAAATAAAAGTAAAAGGTATATAGGGTAATGGCAATGGCTCTTATGAATGCAAAACAAATAGGCTAGATGAATAGTTTTGAAACAACCAATTACAGGTTTATGGATGTTTGCTGTTGCTGTCAAACCTCAGTACACTTGGGACACCAGCGCACCAGAGCAAAACACCCACAACAAATAAAACCCACAAACAAACACATGAATAAACAAACCAGGAAAGCGCTCCAACCCTTTGGCTTGAGCAATGCACCGGTTGGCTTTCAGACACATCATGTCAGCTGGAATTCTCAGAAGTGGACCTCCTCTGACAGAAATGGCATTTTCAGGAACAGGTTTCACTGTACCATGTTGAGTCTCTTTGTGTGTGTGTGTGTGTGTGTGTGTGTGTGTGTGTGTGTGTGTGTGTGTGTGCGTACGTATGGGTGTGTATTGACATCCTGCCTGCTCTAACTTCACCACGGGCCCTGCGTGCTGGAAGAGGCGCTGCGCGCGAGAGATAGGGCGATGTTTCTGGCACGGCCGGGCGACTCGGGTGAATCATCGCCGCAGCAGGCCGTGTGCGGCTGCGGCCCACTCAATGACACACACACACACACACACACACACACGCGTAATCCCACATGCCTTAGCACAGCAGAGCTGACGCTCTGGAGTCCAGGCTGGGCGCTGCGCCTCCCAGTGAAGACCCAAACAACATGCTCTCCTCCGCGCGGACGGATGGTGGTTATGGCTGCTGTTTGCCCCAATGAGCAGAAATGGAGAGGAATGAGTTGCTGGGAAAGGATGGTGGGGGCTTGAAGTAAATGTGTAAGAGGAGAGCAGTGAATTCGTGTGGCTACTTTTGGGTTTTGTTTTTGTCTGTGTCTACTTTTTGAGCTTTTTTTTCATATTTCATAATTTAAAAAACAACTTCCTGATGATGGTGATCTAATTTAAAGGGTTGCTGTTTAACATTCCTGTGCAGTAAATTGATCTTTTTCCATTTCCGGGATTTTTTTAGTGTTGTTTACATGTTCAGTTCCTTGTGCATTATGTGCATTAAAACACCTCTGGCAAAGAATCAAGACTGAATTGCTGTGGCTGTTACCTCAGACTTGCATCATCATGACTGGTTTAGAGGAGTGTGTTATTTTTTGACCATTTACCATTGCTTCGTGTTTTTTTCCTGCACTTGAATTTTTGCTTTTGAAGCGAAGCACTGCATATTTTGCATACCAAATCACTCCTCCACTTGTGAAAATAACACTTTTTCACTGCGCAGGATGATTAAGCTGAAATGAATTTAGATGGAGTGCATTACAGTGACATATGCCATAAGCAGAGATGTCAAACATAGGGCCCACACTATCTCACAAGCATTAATATAATCAACATTTAGGCAGGCAATTTTTCAAGCAGTGATTAGCCTTTTATTTTGCCATACTTGGGATCCCCATAGATTACATTTCACACATTTCACAATCCCACACATTTGTCATGCAGCTGACATCTACTTCAAGTTAATGAACTATATATAAAATAAATGCAACATAAAATGAGAGGAGTGTGTGTTCAGAATGCAGAATAATGTCTTCTTCCGCTGTCGTCACATATATGCTATATGACAAGCATAACATACCATTTAATTCCTCTCTTTCTTGTTCTTCTCTACTTTCGCTCTAATCATGATGAGGAGAGTCTAAAATAATGAAGAGGCATGTGGATAAGAGTTTTAAATGCCGCAAGATCAAATCCAAGCAGAAATGACTTCACTCCAGACTATTCAGAGGCAGCCCTGGTCATTAGACCAAATGTTGACATTTAAGTAAACAGTGCAGTTAACAAGATAACAAGTCTTACACCTTGTGTCCCCACAGGCATTTATGACACACACACACACACACACACACACACACACACACACACAGACATGCACACACAAACACACATGCATGACTGAATAATTTCCATTGTCTTATGAATATAAAACCAGTGCTGCATTGTATCATATGCATCATATTTAGATTAGTGTTTAGATTTAGATGTAGACATTCTCAAGATTCTGCTGCGAGCAAAAAAAAGCACAGGATGTTCTCCCATAGTGCAGAAGAGACGGAGAGAAAGCCGAGGAGCAATGTGAGTGGAGGAGGTGGAGAGGGGCCTCTGCATTCCTTCTGCTCCCCAGGCCCCCGGGGGTCTCAGCTGGGAGGCGCGTCTGCTCCCCCCTGGGCCCCTCCTGGAGGTTCTCAGCAGTGCCCCAGCTCGCTCCTCCACTAACAGGGAGACAGGAAGAGGATCACAGTAGGCGACAGACCCACTTCAGCCCTCTCCCTCCCCTCCCTCCTCTCCTCCTCTCCTCTCTCTTTTCTCCTCCACACATCGCTGCCAGCGCTACGTGCTGAGCGATAATTGGAGGGTGAAGTTTGTGCCCGACACAAACCCAGAGAAAACATCAACTTTCAGTGCACAAACGCTTTGCCAGACTTAAAGTAAAAGGGTTCCTATCACAGATGATATTTGGAGCAAATGCTGGGGTAAAAAGCAAGCTGTTTAAGGTCAGGAGAAATAAATCAAATTTGACTGCTGCATGGGGAGGTGAGGTGAAACGATGTGGTCAAATGAAGAAGTGTGTGAGGCATTGCAATCGATATATGACCACTCTGTCAATACACACACACAAACACACACACACACACACACACACACACACAAACACACACACACACACACACACACACACACACACACACACACTCACACACACTCACACACACACACACACGCACACACACACGGTGCTTGGTAGAAAGAGGATGCTACATTTGTTATGTTATATCTGGAACTGGCTAAGAACATTCAGTATATGGATGTAGGCTGTTTCCATGTCTGTTCTGTGTTACACAATGTTCTATGTGCACAGTTGTGTACATCTGGCTCTTGATATCTTGCTTTGGTGCCCAAATGAGTGGCAGTCAACTCAGTAGGAAACTCTGAAACTAGATAATTGACTGATAAAAACGCCAGCAGCCAATCTGGCAAATCCAAAACTAATTGGCCATCAAGGTCATATGGTGTTTGCCAACGCTCTGACAGTGCTATTGCTTATACCAAAAATCATACAAGTTTGTTCAGAGAATGTAGTTTGCTGAAAACTGCTTGCATGATAATAATTATTTGCAAAAGAATGCATTAAGTAAACTGGTACAACTTTTTCTCGCAGAAACCTTCAGACAGAGGATTATGTTAACGTGGTGGAATTAGCTTCTTTATTGTGCACCGATATCATCAAACACGGGAACAATTATGAAGATATCATAAACTCTTTTGTTGCGACGGATAAACGTAAACAACCACACCATACAGTCCCAGCCACTGCACGTCAATCACGGGCCGACAGACGCGTACGTGTTTACAGAGCAAAATATAGAAGGAGGTTGTTAGCTATGCAGATCGCTGAAATAGTAATTAGAGTCAACGTTAGACAGCTAATGAGGGTTAATGAGGAACTCCCCGGGATGCAAAACTATCAGTGCAAAAGTGCTGAGGATGGAGAGATTAGGAAGCCGAATGTGATTGGGAGACGTGTGCGGCAGCGGACAGATGATCTATAGGATTAATGACTTGATTATACAACACATGCTCCAATTATTCTGATTAGGCACACCGAAGGGCTTATTTAATCATTCCTTTTCTCCTTGGGCTGGCAGAAGCCTGCGAGATGAAAGTGTGCGCACTGGTCTCTCCGGGTGGGTGTGTGGGTGTCTATAGAGTGGCATGAGGTGTGATGGAGAGGCATCCAAGCATATACGGTCTACGGTGCTCCCCTTCCTCCCTACCTCCTAGGAGAGAGTTTGGAGAGCCTATATGGTTCATATATGATGAGGATGATGATGGTGATGATGATGATGATGATGATTCCATCCCCTGAACCGATCTCCAGAGAGCTCAAAGAGGAGGAGGCTCACTCGTCAGTGTTGTGAAATGCAGGCATGCTTCACATGAGGGTCTATTTCCTTTTGCATGAGAGTGGACCGACACAACCACTCAGCACAGTAATCCAATCACCTGCTGAAACGCAATGTTCTTCTGAAGATTGTCATGTGTCTGGAGAAACTCCACATATCATAGAAACAGAGACCATGTGACAAACTCTTATAGTTGTACTCTTGATTGTGTGTTTCAGATCCTATAAACACTTTATCTTATAGTTGTACTCTTGATTGTGTGTTTCAGATCCTATAAACACTTTTTGCATGACAGTGGACATACACAGGTGCTCATTGCAGTGGTTACAGTAGTTGGAACTCCATTGGCCTGCTGCTGACACTCAGCTTTCCGCCATCGCTGTCCTTGATAACCAGCACGAAGTTTGACACAAACAAGAGCAAGCGCCTGGAGAAAGTCCACATATCATAGACGAGGCTCGTGGTGCCACGCTGCTCCTGAGGAGGCCAGAGAGCCACCGCAGAGAGCGCCATGCCGTGCCATGCCGTGGCAGCCTCCGGTGCCAGCGGTGGTGGTGCTGCTGCACGCGCTGGTGCTGCGATGATGTTTAGCTGTCACTCAGCCAGGCTGTGTGACATGAGATGCCTCAGACAGGGCACTGAAGATGAGGCGAGTGACAGCTCTTACAGAGGGTGATGGGCTGCAAAGCAACAGGAGGGGAGGAGGGGAGGAGGGGAGGAGGCCAAGGGCTAAACTCCACACAGTTAGACCAAGGGTGTAACCAGCAGTGAAATGGAACTGAAATTTGGTGCATTAAACTCCTACTGAATCTGAATTTTACTGAGACAGTGGTGTTTTTTGGTGTGTGTGTGTGTGTGTGTGTGTGTGTGTGTGTGTGTGTGTGTGTGTGTGTGTGTGTGTGTGTGTGTGTGTGTGTGTCTATTAAGAGACCATACTGGCATAATGAGGACAGTGAGGGGCAAATGTACTACAGGGAAAAGGGAGAGACACAGGGAACACAGAATAAGAATCTGAATGTGTAATTGTTAGTATACATTCACATATGAAAATGACAAGAAGACAAACATGTTTTATAACAGATCACTATTATCATTATATTTAAAAAAAAACTAGGAGCCAATATGTCTGTCAGATACTTCAGGCCTGCTAGCATAAGCTCAGTTTTATCTGTACTCTAGAGCAAGAAGATGTGAGTCACCAGAACCCTCATGGCTTCAAGGCAGCCTTGTCTAGTTGTATAGTTTCATCTGGCCCCATGGATAAGTATAATTGGATGTCATCTGCATAGCAATGGAAACTGATGCCGCGTTTCCCCTTGACAGTGCCCAAGGGAAGCGTCATCATCAGAATAAGCTGGGGTCTGAGCACTGATCTAAGTACTGATCTGAGAGCTGAGACATGAAGACTCCCACACACATGACATACATGGTGTATGGGGGTGGGGGGAGAGGGGGGGCACAAATGTACCATCCACTCAAAGTGAATCAAGTGGCTGCACCAATGCACCATGTGTGGTAAACAAGTTTATCGTGTGCAGTGTGACGACAGAAATGTTCCCGCATGCAGTTATGCTAGTCCTTGTGATTTGTCTGGAAAATAAGAGTTCAATGCTTTTCCTGAGCAAGGGCCATTCTTGTTGCTAACAACTCATGCATTTAAAGGAGGGAAGACCATGACATCATTGCTTGTAATACCTATAAGAGAACTGCCACATAAAACAAAACGGTGCGTTATTTATAAACTCATTAAGGTGTTTCATATTTGATGCGGTTTCCACATCTTGCATTCGTTCTGGCCTTCAAGTCAAGGATTTTGCAGCCGCTTTACTAATAAAAGTGGCAAATCCATTGCTTATTCATGCATAATTACAGTAGCTGTGGAGTCAAAGCTCCACAGCGCGGGGAACTGGGACAGGATCTTCAGATCTCTTCCAGGGAATGAGCTGGGGAAGAAAGGGTGCTGGGATTGGCTAAACTTTCTGACATTTAGCCACTTTGCCTGGACACCAAACTAATTGTGATTCCAGTGATAAAAAAAAATGTGTGTGAGAAAGAAAAAAAAAAAGGTTGGGTATCAAATATGTGTAGGGGAGAGAAGCTACAGTGCTTTTTATTCTAGCGCAACACAGTATCATTTCACCTGTAATTTGCTGGGAGTCAATTGTGAGAGGAAGGTCTACAAAACGTTTATACCCAGCCCCGGTCATATGCAATTACAACTCACTCATCGCCCTTTTTCGGTTGCAGTAAATAATTGAATGGTGATGGGGGTCTGGGGCATTTGTAATGTAATTCTATCGCGCTTGAAAAGCCTCCTCTCTGCCAGAGTGTTAAGGCATCGCATTTCACTGAACCATCAGCAAAATAATGGTGTCCTCTCCCCCTTTCTTCTCTCCCAGATTTTTTATTTTATTTTATCTCAAGAAACCCATTGTCTAGTGTTTGACGCTAGGCTTTTGACATTGTTTATACTATCGCAAGCTTTTGACGACTGTTCCCAGCCCAGTGATTCAAGATGCTCTCTCCTTCACTTCTTTATGCAGAAGCATTCTCCTTTGAGAATCAGGGCCGGATCATCGCAGATCAGGAGACAGGGAGGGTTGAGTTGCTGCTGCCTCTACCCCTCCCTTGTCAAAGTTCAGAGAGAAGACGGGGCTGCCTGTAGCGTTTTTTGTCAGTGCTGGGGTAGGAAGAAGTAGAAGAAGAAGAAAAAAAAGCAAAGCTTAAATAAATTAAAGAACAAGAAAGCTTATGTTGTGTGGTTGCTTTCCGCACCCTGTTCGCTCATGCACAGCTGAGCATGCAAATTGGATTAGGCTATACATAAAATGGAGAGAAAGAGGGTAAAAGCCTCTCTCTCTCTCTCTCTCCTGTTGTTGTTGTTGTTGTTGTTGCTTTGAGAAAGTTGCAAGCCTGTATGATGGGTCTCTGCACATCAGTCTTTCTCTTTTGCAGATGAATCTGGAAAGTTTTGCTGCTGTTTTTGATGTCGTAAATAGACACGAGCGGCTCATCACGTGTTACATGCACCTAACCTTTGGTACAGTGGATAAGACACAAGAGGCATCTCTCAGCAACATCTGAGGGTGCTGACCAATACAGGTGAGCTGAAGTAACGGAAACCTCTAGAGTCAAACATTATTATCCAAAGACATTTTTGGGATTTTGATGTCCGACTCTGAGAGAAGTTTCCATTCAATCAGGAATTCCTATAACTCAAGTAGGCTCTATAAACACCTGTGTTGTTGATGTATATATAAGAGGGGCTAACAAGGCCATTTTGTAAACGCTGGAATGATAGCTGCTAGTGTCTTTGCCACAGCCCCCCCCCCCCCCCCCCCAGCCTCCACCACCCCATATCAAAGCTTAGTTGAGTGGGCCTGAATGACCAAATGCTATATCTTGCTGAGGCCATCCAATGTGTTTTTATGCTTCAAAAACAATCAATAGCAAGTAATCAAGTGCTACTGGAAAAATCATTAACAAGAATCTAAATTGTTAATGAAAAGCGGAGTGGAGAAAGAGAAGCTAGAAAGAAAGAAAGAAAGAAAGAAAACTCCAGCTGTAACCAGAGGCTAGCCTCGCCTCATGAATAATCTCTCCTGACCCTCCCATGCTCCAGCACAATCCCATGCAGCAGAGTTGCAGCGCAGCTGAGCAAACTATCTGCTTAACAAGCTCTTTGCCTCAAACTGTGGCTTCGCTCTGTTCGCGGAGAATCCTTTGAATCATCGGTTTCAGCTCTCATACACAGCGTACAGTAGATTAGTCATCAATGTTGCTATGTTGCGGTGGGTAACATCTCGTCTCATTGCCTCCATTTCATTGTAATTACACAATTAATTATGAAGTGTTACAGTGCAGCATACTCAATAATAATGAGTACAGCACATCAGTGCATCAGTTGTAGTTACACATACAGTAATACGGTTATGTTAAGTAAAGAGCATTGGGACCATGTAAGCAGATCACAAACGTGCTATTAAGCATTAAGTGTATTACACCCTAACAGGCAAAGATCCTTACTGACCAGCTTCAACCCTCTCTGTAATAAGGGTACTTTGAAATGAAGTGTTTCCTTGTGTGTATCTAAGAGAGATAAAGAATGTCCATGTCATAGCCTACCATTAAGGCCTTGGGGTGGGAGTTATTGATAGACACATCACCGTTGCACTTAAGTTGAACCCTCCATTAGAAGACTAATATAAGCACATTGTAAACATGTCATGGCAAATGGGATGCCATATGACATTACCCATAAGCATTACACAATACATGGAAGCATGTGATAAACAGTTATGACAGTTGGTGCCCGGTGACATATCCGTGCCATGCTAACATCATAGATAGGTGGCGTGACAACTCTCAAAATCAGGTTGTGACAACTTACTAACATTCAACTAGCAGTTATGACATGTGCAATTCTGAGTTGTCAGGACAATTATCCACAATGGTAACACGATAACCTTCAAGTAGCTTCAAGTATCATGTCATGTGGACAGGATAGGACATCTCCACAAGTGTTGACATTGCCCACCTTAAAAGGGCATGCTGAAGTGATTATGTACACATGCATTTTAAAAGGAGCTTGTCCAACTAGCTAGTTCACAGAAGACTAATACTCACACTTTGTTCATCATGAGAAGCACTGCTACAGTCAGCCCTGAGTGTTTTAGCTTTGAAATTAGCGTGTCGATCTGTGAAAGCACACAAAGCCAAAACGTTCATTACCCCGCTTTACTGACCTGGAAAATGCACCTCAAAAGAAATAAGCACTCTCACCGAGTACACAAAGCCAGGGTGGAATTAATGATATCAATCATCAGTGCAACAGCACGGGAATGAACACCATAGACTCGATATGAAGAGGGGGATGGGGCAAGTTTACCATAAAACAGAGAGTCTTTTCACATCGCTGTACTGTATGTCTGGATGCCATATTCTAAACCATAAACCCAGAAGTGCTATCGAACGTGTTTAGTTTCCCTGACAAACACCTTGTCACTTCATTAATATACTAACTCATTCAAATGATTTCATTTGACTTGCTAATGCCACCGTTTCAAATCCCTCAGGTGACCAACATCAGTCACTCGCAACAACAAACCCAACTACAAAGGTGCCCTCCGCCAAGAGTTTTTTGGGGAACGCAAATGAAGCAGCCATGATTCGGGCCCGCATCCTGAGCTCCAATTTAAACACCGCAAGCATCACGTCTGGTGTAAACATGCCACTTCTCGTCGTTAAATCAGGAGTTAAACGTATTAAATTCATGCATGAGGGATGTGGGGTAACTGGCATGGATATTGGAGGAAATGACAAATGTGAGAGCAGCGGGAGGGATTGGACTGAAAATGGCTGATTTTGTGTTCTGCCTAATGCGCGGCGGTTCAGGAAACGGTTGTTTAATTAAAGCTGAAGAAAATACTCAATATAGGGTGTTTGTTCATGCTCTGGTCTGGGGTGTCTTGCAACACACTGTTTTTAAGTGAGGGAGCTTGAACACGGAGGCATTCATCTTCACTGTTCATCTGGGCTTTGCAAAACAAAATATGATTCAGGCACTGCCTTTCCCTGACTAGCACTACTGTAACACTATGGGTCAATTTAGAGCTCACAAGTCATCTGGCCCTGATGTTCTCCTATTCACTGACTCACTCATGATACTTTTGAAAAAATGCCTTTGAGAAAACTATTGTTTGGCAAACTTTTGAAACCATTGTTTTTCAAATCCCAAAAAGACTATCTTAAATTAAAACCCCCAAAAGATGCTTGTGAAAGCAGTTATATCTCATGCTATAGGAGAGTCAGTGCGTAATATGATCTCTATGAAACTCATTAAGACAGAGGAAACGAGGTGGAATGAGAATGCGTTCTGCGGCAGCAAAGTGAAATCAACTGCTTATTGCAAAACACCAGCACAGATACAAAGACTATTGAGGGTCACTAAAATACAACCAGATGGTAAACTTTCTAAAGCAATTTAGGTTTTTATATATAGGCTTACTGTACATATATAAATTGAATCAGTGGCATAATGCATCTGTTTTTGTTGCATCATACTGTATATAATCCATCCTGTCACTCAGAGGGCAGGTGTAAAAGATAGCAAGATAATGAAAATCAGGCACTGTGCCTGTTTTTTTTTTTTTTTTTTTTTGCCTTTCCCGTACAGTTTTTCCCCCAACCCGCATCTACATTTTTGCTTGCTTGCTTTTTCAAAGGCTCTCTGTGGTAAGGCAACGACAAGCCGGGAAGCTGATCCCCCAAACCCCAAATTAGTGAGCGGGTTGCAGCCAGTGCAGAGCTGAGGGCTCTGCCCATGGACTTGAAAGTGGCTCCAACTGTTAGGCTTGCAGTTTCGCTGTCCATGGTGCTGAAACGGCCCTAAACATGGGTAGAACAATTTTAGACCTATTTATATGGAAAGTAAACTTAAAATATGCTAATACATGGATATCCAGTAAAAGGCATCTTACTCTCTTCTATACAAATGGAGGCATATAGTTAAATATGCAAGATTCCATTTTAGTTTAGCTTTAAAACAGCTTAATACACTATTATGCTCCAAAACAGTTCTTAAACCTAAGTTGCTATTTGGAAGTTTTATAGGCTACCACCTGATGTGCATTTGGAAAGCATACAGCTGAATGTCTTTGGAAGGAATAACACTTCAGACAAAAATCTTATCTTCATTAATTTCTTAACAAAACAAAACAGAGCTAAATTTTTTAAGGGGGGGTTATATCATTATTCATATATCCGCTGCACAAGTGCTGCTGATCATCTACAGTGACAGAAGTCCTCACACACACACACACACACACACACACACACACACACACACACACACACACAGAGACAAAGAGAGAGAGAGGGAGAGAGAGAGAGAGAGAGAGAGAGAGAGAGAGAGAGAGAGAGAGAGAGAGAGAGAGACACACACACACACACACATACACACACATCCCGCTTGGAGGAAGCAGAAAAACTCAAGCGTGGCGGCTTGCCGTGTTGTGGATGTGCCTGGGGTGATTATTCTACCTCGGAGCAGATTCCAAACTTTCTCCGTCGCGAGAGTTCTGCCAGAGTTCTGCCAGAGGGCCTCACTTTCCTCACCTCCGCAGTCAGATGAGGTTAATGTTGCGCGGGAGATAATCAGGGTTTACCAGCGGTGCACATGGCTACAAAGACGCATGGTTCTTTTTTTCAAACGGTGATTCAGACCTCACCATGAAGCAGGTGCGAAAAAGCCTCGCAACCAGATGTTGTTACGCGTGCTTTATGGCTGTCACATTTTAGACTGTTTATTTATTTATTGTTTACTTATTTATTTTGTTCACAGCAATATTTTTCCCCGGATTATTTTTCCCCTTTGTGGGAATATATGTGGGCGCTGCTGGCAGAGCGTCGCTAGTGGCATTTTCCTAACCAACAAATCAAATCCTGAACCTTTTCGTTGGGTACTTTCATCCCATTCTGGTGGGTGGGCATTGTTTCTCATTCTTTACATGGAAGTGTTCTCCACATGCCACTTAAAACTGATTTATGGCTTGTGGTGGTGGGGGTGTAGGGCGCAACAAATATGCAGCCTTTTAAATTCACGTCATTCATAATCAAAGCACACCATATTGGCTGCACACTTTTAGAACACGCGTGACAGAAATAGTGTGTTACAGGAGAATGGTGCACTTTAGAGACCCTCCATGTCATTTGTGATTGCACGCTGTTTTTTTTTTGTATACTCCATGGACCATGAAGGGGCCTTGGTCCAAAGCTTCATTCGCAATTTTTTGAGGCAGAGCAAAAAGTGATGTGTGTGCATGTGTGTTGCTCTCCAACCCCCGCCCCTGCCCCCTTCCAGCCTTCCCAACCCCCAAGCTCTTTTTGATGGAATGGGGGAGAATGTAATCGAGGAAGTGTTGTTGAAAGCATTTTCCTTCCCATGCAACAAAGTGCCCCACCTGCAAAATGCCACTCTGCTACAACCCCACTGAGACGCCATTCAGCGCGCAGAACACCTACGGGAGAAATGCCCACCATCACTTCACAATCTAAACATGAAAGCATGCCCGAACATATACTCCTCTCCCTCGACATTCCACAGCTATCTCCACCATCATGCCAAGGTTTCAGTTGGCCAGCTACGCTAAAAAATGTGAAACGTTTGTGGACTGGAATGCTTTGTTTTGTCACATCACCTTCTGAACTACAAAAGTGCAGACTTGTGGGCGGCCATCCATGTTCCACGATCAATAATCTTTATGGAGCATGAAATCTCTAGCATTGACTCCCCGATTTCCTTTCTTCATAAATAGATCGATTCACAAGGAGTAGTGTGTGTGTGTGTGTGTGTGTGTGTGTGTGTGTGTGTGTGTGTGTGTATTTTTTCCGAGGGGCACTCATCATCCTGTCACCCCCATCGCCAACCCCTTTGATGGAGTTAGAAACGCGGGGAACACAACAGGAAGGAGAACATCTGCTGACAGTATGACACTTCCTTATCGTCAGCCCTCTGCAAGACTGTCAAGAGAAAAGATGAGCAAAGAGAGCAGAGGGGAGGGAAAAAGAGCAAATTGAGAGGCGTGCATGCAGCCTCGCTGAATCAGTACCGAGCAGAAGGTTCAATGCAGCGCGGCGCACAGCACTCTATATATATACATCAGGATCGGGTGACGGGCGGATATACTGCAGGAGAGGCTGCGGAGACGTTCCGATGGCTTTCCCACGTTTTTATTTAGACGCGCAACACGGTTCCGCACAGATGGCAGCGGCTTCCCATGATCAGCTGCTTAGAATACAAAGTGAAGGCCAACAACACCTGATGGCACGGTGGAAAAGAGTAACGCGGATTGTGCTCGCTCATTGCATAATTTTGAGCTCATAACACTTCAGTTCAAACAAGTTCCCTAAGTATTACACACACAAAAAAAGAATTGAATTCCTATAGTGTCAGCAATTTTACAATCAATATTCACTACAAATGGCCTTTTGTTATCTTGAGTAATGGCATAGGCATTCCTTGAAACACAAAGACAGAGAAAATGAGTGATTGACTCATTCAATCGAATCCTTGAAGGGGGTGCACCAGATGGTGTGCATTAGAAACATTGGAAACCCAGAATCACAAGATCCTCGGTGATATGGTGGATGGCATAATTACAGGACTAGAGGCACATTGTTCCATACTTGGAAGGGGGTAGTGTGTGTGTGTGTGTGTGTGTGTGTGTGTGTGTGTGTGTGTGTGTGTGTTGGAAAGAGAGGGGGGGGGGGGTTAACAACATTCGCATCTCTAGAGACAGTCGGGGATGAATGTGGTACGCTAGTCATTTGACATTTAGCCTACGCTGCCAGTTGCCATGAGCACCGTGGAGAGAGGCGCGCAGACAGGAAGGAGGAGAGCCACTCCACTCTCCTGCCTCAGGAACACCTGCACTTGGAAAAACAAGTCAGGCCCCTGCCAGCAAGTGCAGCCAGACTCACAGCAGAGCCGCGCGGAGCGGAGCGGAGCAGTCCAGATTATGTCATTTAGATAAATGGCGCCCCTTGTGCAATACATACATGACTGATGCACACAGGCCCAAAGAGGACGCGCGCTTCACATGGAGGTCAAATGAGATCCACACGTGAGGGTACTATAAACAGGAAACAGACAACATGTGAGATGGGAAAGCTGACTCTGTGAATGAATGGGGGTTTCAGGTTCAGTTCAGCAGAGAATATAATTATGGTGATAGCATAGAGCTCCCCGTGACATCATCATTACCCGGGCCTTAAATATTTCAGTAAGCTCATTCTTACCCTTCTATGAACACCATGTTCTATCATTCTGGAAAGGCAATTCCCTCAGCATAATGCATTCAAAGCTCATGTTATTTGCCCCATTCTCAGATGTGTATAGGCACTGATTTTGCATTTGAAGCCATCTTGGGATCTGTTACATTTTAAACATACAGCAGTTGTTTGTCTATTAAAAGAATGTATCGGTATTTTACACTTTAAGCCGTTTTCTGTATTGCCTAGCATGAAAACGAGTTTTTGACACCGAAATCTTGACGATTGAGCCTGTTTGTGGAATTTGGCAGCTTTAGAATGGAGCTCTGTATGGCTTTAACATTGCTCGCTTTGTGCATGGACTATTCTGTCCTTAAAACCCCCCTAAACGTTAGTTTTTGAAAATGTGTAGCTCACCGAGTGGTTACTGGTCTTCAACGATCTTCAATAGCAAGTTTCGCAGTGAAATTCTAATTCTGTCATCTTTTATCATGATTTTCGAAATCTCAGAAGTACCTCACAACCGTGTGTGCCTAATATAACACAACAGAATTTGAATTTCACTGCGAAACTTGCTATAGAAGATCGTTGAAGACCAGTAAACGTTCAAAAACGAACATTTAGGGGTGTTTTAGGGACAGAATAGTCCATGCACAAAGCGAGCAATGTTAAAGCCATACAGAGCTCCATTCTAAAGCTGCCATATTCCACAAACAGGCTCAATGGTTGAGATTTCGGTGTCAAACACTCATTTTCATGCTAGGCAATACAGAAAACAGGCTTGAAGTGTAAAATACCAAAATATTCCTTTAAAGATTCAAGCAACGGAAATTAAAGCGTAATGGATTTCTCAGGCTACACATACGTATAACCTATCAACAAAAGACAAATGGATGAAATCTTTTGAGCTGAAGAAAAGCTCAGATAAATTATCCATCAGGTACTGAGCTTTAATTGTTACACTTAGGCAGGGCTGTACGCTAAGCTTTTTCACTAGGAGCACAGGTGCTCCTAAATGAAAACGTTTAGGAGCACAGAAAAAAAATTAGGAGCACTATGAAATTTCCTTGAAAACCTTCTTGCCTTAAGCAGGATACAGATCATTCACAGCAGTGGCAATCATAGTCTCTGCTCAAACCCTACACACACAGAAAATGGCTTGTCTTGTTTCTATTTCATATTTTGAATTCAGAATTTGTATACATTTTGTTATCAATTTATAGCATTTTAGGATCTGCATAATTACTTATAGCTTAAAATATTCAGTAAACTGAATACTTCATATTGATTACACTGTAATGATATTACAGGGGTGGTGTGTAGGTGACAACCAGAGCTCAAAATAAAATGTTACGGTATTCTCCTGATAACGTTAGTGGAATGGAATTAATGCGAATGTAACCTCCATACAAAGACGCAGAGTGGCTATATGATGCGCACATTTGCAATGAAAATGTTCCGCCTTTTTAAAGCAGGTGTAGCCTACAGCAAATCGTGGTTAAATCCATCATTTAGACAACAGAATCAGTCGGATTTCTTTCATAGAAGTCAACCAGGCCTATGTCAAATGCAGGCTGGGGTGAAGCTACTGTAACACTGTTTCCACACCGTGTTTATCAACCGTGATAATAATAATATTTGAAATGAACACGGTAATTGTAGGCTATATAGTCGACATTCTTATCATGGTTTGCCGTTTCAACGGTAGGCTAATCGCTACAAAGTCACCAACTGATAACGAACAGATTGAAGAAAAAGAATGGTTTTGGAGTGACATTTCTTGCGTGTGTGAGAGACAGCAAGGTTGATGCTGAAAGCGTGAGTTTCCAGCCAGGAGCGTTAGAGTTGTCAACTATGAAATTTGTATACAGATGCGCGAAAATTGTAGTAGCCTATACTTTGATCCACTTGGTGTGGATTTTTAGGAGCAAAATGCGAATAAAAGGGTTGAATTCAGTACTCGCACCTGTGCTCCCATTTCATATTTTCAATTAGCACTAATATATATACTCGCATTTGCGACGAGGTGCTCGCAGCGTACAGCCCTGCACTTAGGACTAGAGGCACATTCCACATTCTGCTATTCCACATAGGGCATAATCATGGGGGCTGTTTCTGATAAGGGGGTTTGATCTGTATTAAGTAAATGAAGGTTTCAGTAACAGTTCACCTAAACTCAGTACCCACAGTACAATATGAACGCATTTATATAGTAATAAAGCATTAATAAAGCATTATAACAACTACTACTACTACATGATGTATAAATAATTATGTAGACTATGTAAAAACGGTCTTACCCGACTTACCCAAATCTCAATGAGGTATAAGTTGATCATGGCCAATCTGCGACTGTGAAGAGAAAAGAGGTCACCCAGTTAGTGAGCGTATTGAACAACCACTCTATCCTCCCCAGAACTCCCCAGGGTAGGAGAGGCTCACTTTACAGGTCATTAGAAAAGCTCCTCATCGACTGTGGAGCGCATGAGGCCTAGAGGTCCCTTCACCTCGCTGAGAAAATAGCGTTCTCTTCTGTAAATCACAGAAGAGTGTTATCAAAACTCACTGGTTTTTGGAGCATGGTGTGCAGAATGTGCTTGTCATGTTTTGACACCTCTCAATCAATCACTTTTTTTTATGTCACACCTATCACAGGCATGCCTCTGTCTGTCTTTGTTAGGGCATGTTTCCCTGGCTGTTGGATCGTGCCAGGCCGGGATCATGTCGTACATGGCAGGAAAAACAACAAAAGTACTGAAAACACTGACATTTGAGTTTGCTTACAGGGAATTGACGAGTGACATCCGCTTGGCAGCTTACATGACAGACTTTTTTGGTATTGTGACAGAGAGGTTCCCGAGGGACACACACACAGGACAGATGAGCCGGGCTAAGAGAGGAGCAGTCACCACCAGTGTATCATCATTAGTTATGGTTTCCAGAGATTGTGCCTCCCCAAGTGCCTGATTGTACAGCCAGCATCTGATCATTACAAGCACGGTGAATTTTGACGGTCTGACCTGGCCTACCACACTGCAAGTCCGGCAGCTCTTTCCACCACTGCAAAATCCCCCTGAAATCAACAAAGCGGCGTGCAAGCCCATGTGCTGTGAGTCAAACACTCCCACGAGACAAGAGACTGTGAAGTGAGCACCTGATAAAAAGAGTGTGGATGCCCTCTAGCTTGTTCCGGAATATTCTCTTCACCTCTCTGACCTGCCAGATATCCCTTAAGGGTCACTTATGCCATGTCTACACTCTACACTATAATGGTCAAGTCATTTGTGGGAATGGTCATGCGATCCAAGTTTTCGGGCGGCCGTCCAGTGTGGAGATTGTTTCAGTGCTAGAATTGCAAGCATGGGTCTGAGCGGAGATTGTATTTGTTTTTTAAAACGCCATTTTAAACCGAAAACCGGATAGTGTGGATGTGACATTTAAGTAGACCAACAGTCCCCTGTTGAGAGTTGTCTCCAGTGCATCCCTCACCCTTGCTGTCGACATGCCAGCACAGTATGTTTGGGTCATCATTAGCCCAGTTGCTGGCATATGTAGCATCTCCCCAGTTCTTTGGGATATGTAACAGCTCTCTCTCTTTCTCTCTCTCTCTTTCTCTCTCTCTCTTTCTCTCCCTCCCTCCCTCTCTCTCTCTCTCTCTCTCTCTCTCTCTCTCTCTCTCTCTCTACTCGTGTCCAGTTCTGTGAGACTGCGTGTGTGAGCAGGCACCACATGGGCTGGTTCTGGTGGTCTTGTAGATGAAATAATGGCCCAGATGGATGAAATAATGGGCCCAGACTCGCGGCACCCTCTCATCTGCTCCTGGCCGTCGTCTGCAGCACAACACTATTGATTGGCACTCAAGAGATGCGCGGAATGCAACTGTCTATAATATGTGGTGTCTGGCCAATTATAAAGCAGTTGGCCGTTTATTGTGCCGAGCTGAATGGAGCTCCAATCATGGGCAACTCTAAGGGGTCATTTTCAATCAATGATGATAACATCATGAAAAATAATTGAGGATGCTGCCGCTCTCCTTCGTAAACCTGCCCAGAGGTCCGCACTCCAACAAGCGTACAATTAAAGAGATCGCTCACAAGAATTACCATACTCTATTCGCGGAAGTTCATCGGCAGTTCACTGTTTTCGGCAAGTTGCAGTTTCATTGGCTGTTTTATTTTCTTCAAAATGTATGTTGTTTTGTTGTTATGAAGATATAGTTACCAATTTTATGTTCTGTGGTCAATGCAAATATTAAATCCTATAGTTTCAGAATGTTGCATAGTTATCACTTTTCTGTTGCTTTGAGGCCAAGACAGACATTAAATTATAGTTTCAAGTAAGGATGGAGCAGACAATGTTAATATGTTTCAATACATTATTGTATATTTATATTACCTTCTTAGTAGTGTTGTCATAGAGTTTGATGGCAATGCATTAACCTTATTATGCTCCACTATGAATTCACACAGAGGCTCTAAGGGAAGGAAATTGGATAGTGTTAAGAGCACTGAGAGACTCACTGGGAAGTAAATCACTAGATTGTAAAACTTGCCATAAAACAATGGGCTTTTTCCATAATTTGCTCATTTTCAAAAGCACACAGACATTATGATCTTTATAATACCGTAATGGCCTTCTTTTATTAAAGATCCTGCATATCGTATGCATCTCATTTCACTGTCTCTTAAAAAGCCATCATTTGACGGCATTGCTTGCTGGCACGGCAGCGAGGAAATAATGATATATATTCTATTTCACATATTACACTCACACACCACGGTCCAGATCAGAGCGTGTGGACTGCAACAGTGGCGCTCTCCTCTCCCTTGTTCATCTGAGGTTCGCCACGTCCTTTCTGCAACGGCGTACACAAACTGATCACAGACATCCAGACTACTGTGGAGCCCCCATCCAGCCAAAATCCTGTTTTACAGAACAGGAAGGGATGCAGAGGAGAGAGAGGAAGACGACAAAAGGAGGAAAATCCTCCGACTCTGCAGTGCAGTCCCACATCTCACTCCACTGTCAGAGATGGCAGTGAGCCAGGGCTCTGTGCTGCCTTTTTCTCCATCTCCAAAAGGGTTTTAAATAACTAATGGCATAGTTATACTTTTATCTGATCTCTGGGTGCATTGTAAACTGCGAAAATGCTTCTCTTGCTGTCTGTCCTTTGAGTGTGCATGTGTGTGTGTGTGTGTGTGTGTGTGAGAGAGAGAGAGGGGGGTGGGGGGGGGGGGGGGGGGGGGGCGTAAGATGACAGTGATTGAGTATCTGCATACAAACCAGAAGGGGTGGGGAGGTGGTGGGTTGACTTAATATGTTTTTTATCCCATGGAATTCTGCCTCAAGTATTGAATTTATTTGAACAATAGATACTTTCTACCTGAGGGGGAAAGACAGACAGAGAGAAAGAGAGAGAGACATACAGATGGAGAGACAGAGAGAGGAAGAGACTATGAAGATTAATTCACTCCTGTCTAAATGCTTATAACCTTCTCCCTGCTCAGCAGAAGGCCCAAACGCAGACATTAAGGGATTTGGCATTTTCAGACGAGACATAATTATTTTCTGTTGCTCATTATTTAGTAGGGCACATTGTCCCCCAGCGCAGACCACTCTGAAACGGACTATATTTTACAAAAGGTTGTGAAATGCCATTTGTTTAAAATTATACACTCAACTAAGCCACAGTTAAGGTAGGGATACGATAATCAATAACTGGGTGACTTAAGAGCTCAAGGTTTCGTGAATCAATTCAACTTCACATAGCACTGGAAAAAAGAAACACTCCTTCAGATATCAAGAAGAGTCTGCACAATACAAGGGTTTAAAAGACTGACTGTATATCAGTCACTGAAATTTGTGATCCTCCACTTTTAACCACTGTAAAATAAGTGATGATTGGTACACTTATTTGGGGAGTGCAAGACAACCATCCAAAAAGTGTTTGGAATAGTGTTCTTGGGTTCATTTATGCAATAAGTGTGCATCGGTTCCCTGACTGAGTCCTGCAGGACTCAAAGCAAACTCAGTATGTTTACACTGGTGAATGTAATAATTTTTTAATGATTGAAAATATGGAAATTTCCCTCAGAACGGGGCCTGTTGCCATCCATATTTTGCATTGAGACATGGCTTTGAGTTTGACAGAAGGTGAAAACTTCCTCTGAGAGGAGTGGAGATTGCCCCTCTCAAGACAGTAAGCTGACAAGGAATAGAGCAGAGCAGAAGACTTAATGCTCAAAATGCAAAGAGGAAAGGGGTCGGCATTAGTTCTGAAATCTCTCTCTCTCTCTCTCTCTCTCTCTTTATCAGACATACACACACAGTCACACAGAGAGAGAGAGAGAGAGATGATTTCTCAATGACTAAAATATGTAAATATGTTTTTTTTTTAAAATATGTAAAATATGTATAAAATGTTATTATGCAAAATGTTATTATGCAATGTTACTATGAATCTAATGAAAGCTTTACTTTCATGTTTCATAAAAGTGAAGCAATAATAATTCATGTTGTTTATAATTGCTTTGAATTGTTAGCTGTAAACTGGAAGTGTTAGCTCTCCACAGTACGAAACAAATCATGTGACACTTTGTGTGTGTGTGTGTGTGTGTGTGTGTGTGTGTGTGTGTGTGTATGTGTGTATGTGCTTGTGTGTGTCACTTCAAAATGTATTTGCATATGGCCCCTCTTAATCAAAGATATCTGCAAGATGAACCGATACTTATACTGCTTCAAATGAGGTCAATGCAAATTATTTTTTTTCTTTCAAAAAGTTAATTTGCTTTTTCTCTAAACAGCATTTATTCGAAATGTCATTTGTGCGTAGGTGCATATTAATGTAATTAATCCAAGTTGCCAGGTGTGCAAATTG
>NC_084998.1:18539397-18614397 GCF_963854185.1 Sardina pilchardus
ACTGTAGTGGACGCTGTGCATGAAAGGGCTGGCCATGTCAAAGGCACAAGTCACAAGGTGCGTGTGATTTCCCCAGGAGTGTTGCTTGACTACTCAAGCATAAACTAGTTGCACTGCAAAGTGGTACAAAATATGACCGCCACTCAATCCTGCACACTTTCGCTCTCAGAAGACCTTGAGAGTCTCCATCTCCTAGTCCTGCCCCTACTCTTGCCATTTTTGTGTTTGTACTGTAAATGTGCATACTGTGTGTTTGTTTTTGTGTTTATACTTCTCTTGTGTTTATGAGGGGGTAATAATGGGGGTCACTAATTTGGAGTTTAACATGGTTTTAAACTCCAACTCCAGTTTAAAACCATGTTAAACTCCACGCGGGCCCCGATGTGTGTGTGTGTGTGTGTGTGTGTGTGTGGTTGCACCTGATTGCCTGCATGTGTGTATGTTTTTATGTGTGTGTTTGCATGTGGGTGTGTGCATGCGCATGTATGTGTTTGTTTGTGTGTGAGAGTGTGCGTGCGTGTGACTGTGGGTGTGAGTGTAGTTGATCATCCTAAGCCCTATGGTTCTCAGGATATTCACAAAAACTGTCCAGCCCACCCTCGTTTCTGCATAAAACTTGGTGAACAAGTAGCCCCACAAGGATGACATGCAACCATTGTTTTTTTGTTCTGATCCGTCGGGTGGGCGTATGGTATATGGACAATGATTGTACAGTATGTCATCCTTGTGGGGCTACTTGTCAACCAAGTTTCATGCAGCCTAGTCTTTCAGTGTCCTGGTACAAAATGACTGAAGAAAATAAATAAATAAATACAAATCCAGAAGGAAAAAACTCTGAATAAACGCTAGCGCAGCACGCCTCATAATATCTGACGCTGAAACAGTTTCCCATGCACTGTCATATCATCATGGCCATCGGATTTTTCACACTTCATTTAAATTTGCACTGAAGACACTGATGTGAATTCAGCATTTAAAAAGCTTGGAACAACTATGATAATGCTGAGATTGTATCATGGTTAAAGAGCAAATTATTAATATTACATCAGAATTGATGGGCATTACAAAAGTTTTGCAAAATGGCAGGATAATGTGAATAATCAGATCTTCTCTAAAGCAGTTCTTACATTTTATGAGCTACTAATATAATGATTAAAAGCAAAAAAAAGGTCAAAGTAGTCTAATGAGTAGTCTAACTATTCTAGTTGTGTGAAACAATTGTGAATGGTAACTACAACTGTGAATGGTAACTATTTCATCTCAGCAATCTGAGCTTACAGTATAATGCATACACACTGAGAGCAAGTTTTGGCGTAGACCGCGATGTATCTGCTGACTTAAGGCCAAAAATATGAAGGCATCACGTTGATTGTTGGTCTCAGGATGACCACTGTCTTGCGGCAGGTACAGTATCATTTGTCATCCACCAGCAGGAAGCACCACTGAGCGCTGGCACCATGTGATGGCATCACCGGCCAGGAAGGATGCCCATGCCAAGGAGCTCAGCATGGGGGCGTACTGTAAGGTGTGTCAGAGGAGGACGATGAGCACAACGATGTGCCTTCTCCAGATGAGGAGATAGCATAACATAAGCTTGAAAGCTAATCTTGTCGAGTAGTGTCTGCTACCTTGTACCATTAATTAGTTCATGTGTGTCGTCTGATGTTGGTACAGTATGTATGTCTTCCCAGATAGCAAAACTACACTGGGACGGAACTGGGCCACATCTACCACAACATTCGGCACGGATCTGCATAATGGACCTGATCCGGCGTCCAAACGCACATCGGTCCAAAATTGTTTTGTATCCGTTTGACACATCTGCGGCAGATATGAACTTGCACTCGTCCAGGTCCGTCCCAGATAGCAAAACACACCTACCACGACATCCGGCACGGATCTGAATAGTGGACCTGATCCGGCGTCCAAACGCACATCGGTCCAAAATTGTTTTGGATCCGTTTTACTGATCTGGTGCTAATAAGGGCTAAGATTGCTCCCAACAAACAAGATAACGTCCCGGCGATGATTCAGAGCATTTTAAAGAACGTATTTCTCACCGCGACGTAAAAAGAGGAAAAGTCTAATTTCCTCGACTTTCACCCAACTTGCTTTTGTACCGTTTAGCTTTCCCCCCAAGTAGTTCTGACACGAATTACATGGCGTTCGGTGATTATTCATGGAAGTGAAACACTATCATTATTGTTAAGCAGACATTAGCCTACAGCAATGGTTAGCACTTACGTTCATTATTTGATTACCGTATGTGATACTAATTGGTCTTACCTGTGATAGCGACTTGTAGAGTGATGATCACGTCCAGACGAATATTTCATGCTTCAGTTAGCTGGAGATTTATACCCGGTTAGGTCTGATACTTTCACGACTACGGTGTATTTCCCCCCTAATACATTACTAAGTCAATGGTCATATCTAGTAATGTTATTGTTCAAAACATCAGTGGAGTAGGTTAGCCTATAAGCTAAGTCCCAACCACATTGTTTCAAAATTCAAAACTAATATTTGCAATGCATGCTGGGAAGCAAACCTCAACAAAGTAGGCCTACACAAAATATAATTAAAGTTATCAGAGAAGGTTATATTTCATATCTAAACCATGAGGTTTATAAAGACATAAAATTGTGATAAGCAGTATCCTTAATTCTTCTGCAAAGTTTTTTATAGTGGTGACCAGTTGGGGATGTTGTGAATGTCTGCCTAAAGTCATATGTAAAGTCATATGTACCACACACAAGAAGCAGACCCGTACCACACACAATAAGCGGACCCGTATTGCAAATCCGTAGGCCTACCACACACAATAAGCGGACCCGTAGCCTATGGCAGATCCGTACCACACACAAGAAGCGGACCTGTACGGGTTCGCTTATTGTGTGTGGTACGGATCTGCAATACGGTTCCGCCTCTTATGTGTGGTATGGGTCCGCTTATTGTGTGTGGTACGGATCTGCAATACGGTTCCGCCTCTTAGAATAGAATACTTTTTGTGTGTGTAGTACGGCCTCTTAGAATAGAATATAAACTTTTTTGTGTGTGTGGTAGCCTACTTTTCTTGTGTGTGGTATGGGTCCGCTTATTGTGTGGTACGGATCTGCAATGCGGTTCCGCCTCTATGTGTGGTACGGGTCCGCTTCTTGTGTGTGGTACGGATCTGCAATACGGGTCCGCTTATTGTGTGTGGTACGGGTCTGCTTCTTGTGTGTGGTACGGATCTGCAATAGGGCTCGGGCACACGCCTTGCATTCTAGGAATATAGCCACCATGTTGGTAGCGTACCGAACGTAATATCCATTCATGTAGATGCAGAAGACAAGAAGCAGAAATATAGTATTAGCGATTCTTTGCCTCTTGCGATCGTGGGTGCGTTGTTACACCCCACTACACAGCACCAAGAAGGCAACAACTAAGTAACAGGAACGCACTAATAGGTGGGAGTAAATCCATAGTAATCCATAGTAAACTAAGGAGTGAGGCAATATGGCTGTAGCGACACCGAGCCCTATTCATGGGTTTCATCAGGTCCCTTTCCACAGGTGTATACAATCAAGCACCTTAATTATCAATGCAGACTGCATGGTGCTTGATACACCTGTGCAAAGGGACCTGATGAAACCCATGAATACGGGTCCGCTTCATGTGTGTGGTACGGATCTGCAATACGGGTCCGCTTGTGTGTGTAGTACGGGTCTGCTTGTTGTGTGTAGTACGGATCAGCAATACGGGTCCGTTTATTGAGTGTGCTACGGGTCCACTTATTCTGTGTGGTACGGATCTGCAATACGGGACCGCTTATTAGGTGAGGTACAGGTCCGCTTATTTTGTGTTGTACGGATCTTCAATACGGGTCCGCTTATTGTGTGTGGTACGGGTCTGCTTATTGTGTGTGGTACGGATCTGCAATACGGGTCTACTTATTGGGTGTTTTAGGGGTCCGCTTATTCTGTGTTCTACGGATCTTCGATACGGGTCCGCTTATTGGGTGTGATAGGGGTCCGCTTATTCTGTGTTGTACGGATCTGCAACACGAGTCCGCTTATTGGGTGTGGGCTACATCTGGCCCACAGTCAGATACCGTAGGTCCGCTACATACGGATCTAAAGGCTTTCATGCGGATCCGGCCCAAAGGAAATTGCTATCTGGGTTGAGTTCTGGGGTTATCTTAGATAGTTCTTTAAACTAAGTATTTTCCATCAGGATGTTTTTCGGACTCAAAAAAGCACTTCTGAACCATAAATGACAATGGTTCATCAAATAAACAGTGAATAATCAAATCAGACATACTTCAGTTTATTGTTACTAATTCTGCATATTCTTTCTAAACTTCTATATACACTGACTCTCTCATATGAGTCCTCCTGGGAACAAGTAACCTGTAATTTGGTTTCTTTTGCTTTCAAATGATAATCATTGGTGTTTGAATGCAACATAATGTTAGCTGCCTGATTGTGATTCATCTTAATCTACTTTACTCATACAGTCTTCAGTGCTCCTAAGGGCGCAGTAGTAAGGCAATCCTGGTTGATCCTCTGAAGTGCTCCAGGTCAGCCATCATTTCCAGCTGAGTCAGACTATAATCGCATGACCAATGTCTTTATGTCGCGAACCCAAGCGATTGACCACTGCCCTCCAGCCAACACATGAGTAACCAACCACTAGACCAGCATAACACCGAGCCATCAATAGACACGTAGCGCAGTTCTTCCGCCATTACTCCGCGCGGTAATTCAGCTGTCAGCCTGCTCTGCGGCTGGCGTCCACCGCCCTCTGAATCCCCGACTGCCCCTGTGGGCTAGCCAGAGGCTAGAGGGGTTTCAGACTGAGTCAGGGTCTGTCCTCAGAGACAACGCGTAATTCACTCCAGAATGCGGATTGGATTGTCTTTTCTTTTAAACGGTGTGCGATGAATCAAATGTCTTTTTTTTGGTGATTTTTATATCATACATCACAAAAGTATATTGTCAGTACTCTACTCTAACACTACACACTATTCTTATCATGTATTGTATGTTATTGCACCTTTCTATATCTAAGAGATATATCATATTTGTGAGTATTAAAGGACATGTCACATGTGCATGTGTAATGATAGCCAGCAGGCTCACATCACCTCACTTAAGCACTCATTGAGATGTGCTAGCTCACTAACACCCAATGGAGATAGCCATTCAATGGCCAGCTCTATACTTGAGGCTGCAATCTTGAGTCTGGTGTGGGACTGTGTCACAGGCTAAAACATGGCATTTTTACAATGTCATCTGGTCAATATGAATATGCTTTTCATCCACAAGTTGTGTTTTTACAGGTAAAAGTTCAGATGATAAAAGTTATGGAGTTTGATTTGCATTTGTGGCATATTCTATAATCAATAAATCAATACACTCAATGCATCAATGCAAACCACAAAACAGACAAATAGCAGATGTCTTCATCTGAGGTGCTGGTAAAGATTTTTGCCTACACATTATTGGACCTCAAACTATGTTTGCATCTTGCTACTTAGCAAATAACTTTATGTTCAATTGAAAAGAAGCTGACAGTATCCTTTGCCAGATGGCACATCAAATAGTGCATTTAATCGCCCCTTCCTGTCTGATCCATATTGTGTATGGAGAGTGGATGAAAATGACAGTGCTCAGAGACAAGCTCTGAATGAAGTATTTAGGACAGGCTTTTCTGTGCATGTTTCAGACTGACTCATTTGTTTTTATCAAAGTCTCTCCCCAGTCTGAGCAGCGAGCAGATAGTGACTTGAGCCGTGTCGTTTTTTTACTATAACTACAACGCCTATACTTCACGAAAGACGCCCAGGCACGTTCAACCTATACCAAAATGTTCTGTGAGGATTTTCTGACGCCCGCCACTGCTTTAGCACCCAGATGAAATGGCAGCAGCCTTAAAAGGGATGTTTTTGAAACTCACCACTCCGTGTTGTGCTGCCTGCCTGCCTGCCACACATGAATGATGCATGGGAGGATGGTCAAAATCACAACAGCACTGCAGCTGACGAGTTTTAGAGATGCACCGTCTTACTGCGCACTCCATCTAGACCCTCTGAAAGGAAACAACAAGGCAAAGATATCTTGGTACCAAGGTAACACTTTTCTTGAACCCATCGTAAAAGTCATGTTTATGCAGAAATTCTAGAAATGGTCATGATTACACTGATAAAGCGTTATGATTGTATAGCTTATAGTATATAAGTCTTTGTATAGCTTGAGGAATCATACATTATTATGAAAGCTTGTATTGAGTCACACACAGGGCTACAAAGAGAATTTTGTAAATAAAACATAAGGCAGAAGCAGCTTACACTCTGATACAAGCTGTAATGGCTTATACATCATATGGCTGTACAGTTATTAGTTTGTACAAATAGTTATAGATTTGTCACTCATGGTAAAGCATTCTGAATACTTTATGAACATGTCCATAAATCTGTGTGAATACCTGGTTCAAATAAAGCCCTCTATTTGCCTTCTCATATGAAGGATCAAATATTCATAGTAATGTTGGTATTGCATGTGATCCATTGTGCATTCTCTTTCAGGAATGTTTTATGTGTAAACATTGATCACACTCCAGTACCTTTGCTGTAGGAACTCCTTGTGGTGTGCTGGTCCAGGCTTATGGGTAAGCCTTGCTCCGTCTCTCTGGGCATACAGAGGCGTTGGCTGGTATTGATAGCAGTGATGACTGTGTCTCCTTCTCAGTGCCTGCTCGACACATAGACACACACACACACACACACTCTCTCTCTCTCTCACACACACACACACACACACACACACACACACACACACACACACACACACACACACACACACACACACACACACACACACACACACACACACACACACACACACACACACACACACACACACACACACACACACACACACACACACACACACACACACACACACACACACACACACACACACACACACACACACACACTGTAGACAGCAGCTGCCTCTCAGGCATGAAGTGAACTTGTGCTACCTAGTCCCCTGTAGGGTGCAGAGGGTGCAGTGCCATATCAATCTTGCCACAGATGAAGAGGTTAGATGGGCCTGGTGGGATGTGGCAAATGTCCTCTGCAATAAACTCAATACACAGAGGCCCTATATTTCATGTGCTGAAAGGCTTGAAGTTTCCTCCCCTCCTCTTTTTTATTTTCCTGTCTTCTTGGCGAAAGGGGAACACAGACATGAGACGATGAGACGAACTATGGGGAGGGAAGTGGTCAAATTTGCAACACAAGCAAATTCCAATTACTACTCAGCTGATAAAACCGAGAGCTACAGATTTACAAGAACTGCTATAGAATGTAGCAAGCCACTCACCCATCCCTGAGCCCCAAATAAACGCCAAGGTTGGGAGTCGAATGAGTACCAAACCTGTTATGTTAAGTGCTGGCAAGTATGAGACTCTGTGCCCTTGTTCCTTGATATAAAGTAGGAAGACAGTGTAAAATGTATGACAGTGGTATTAATAACGAAGAAAGATGTGCATCAAAATTGTGAATTAAAACAGTGCCAAAAAAGTCAGACCTGTTTCGTTACACAAGAAGAGGTATTAGCGGAAGAGTCCTTGTAAAAACCCATCACACTTTTCATTGAACATGGTGAAATTTTCCTCACGTTCGTCTAGCTGTCCATTCTGTCAGTACACCCAAAACTCTGGGGCATGTATAGTCCTGTTATAATAATTCTATGAATGGGAAACAATAAACAAACAAAGTGTCAGACAGAGCCATACATATTTGCAGACAATCAACAATGTTGCTTCATTAGCATAGAAGGGTCCGTTATATTTGATTGGCAGTTATGCTCATTTATCAATATGTCCACTAGGATCAAGGACTGCAAGTGTAAGCAATTAGTCTGGCATAGCCAGACTCAAACTCTTATCAGAATTTCAGTCTGGTAGCATGCCATTTGGATTTGATTATGGGGTGTATTTCAACCTTGTCTGGAAGCCAGCCCAAATTTACCCCACCCTCAAAATTGGTGGATGTCAAATGCCTTAATCACAGTGTTCTGTTCGTCTTTTAAAGTTATTGCCTTGTCAAACATTGTTTAACAGATGTGATGTGGAATCTAAACATCTCACCTCTCCAATGGCAGTGATTTTGTTGTAAACAGATGGATGACTGCTTTTCATCTGTCTCTCATTACATAAAACCTGCCCAAATGATTTAATTGGCCCAAACTCATCTCAACCAGGCACATAGACTTCTATATGGAGCCACCCCAGACCGAATTTCCCTCTCAATTTAGTTCCAGGCAAGTAAGCTATACTATTTGGCCCACTGAGTAAATAAGTTTGTGATATGTGTATTCAGAGAGATCTTCATAAACCTTTCAATGCTGCAGGGAAATGAGTAACACCACAGCAAGTTGAGGTACATCGTTATCGTATGCCTTTATAATGCATCATTTTTTCCCATACACTTTCATATTCACATTTATTTCCAAATCTGGCTCTAATGGCTGTTCAGTTGCGTGTGATGGAGCTGGCATTCTGATGTCACAGAGTTTGTAATTTATAGGAAGAAATGCAGGCCTCTTGAATTGGAGAGACAGCTTCCACGAGACAGCAGCAACGCGTGTTACATCACTGTTAGTCTCTCCATGGTCCTTTACTCTACATCATGAGCAGTTCTTCCCCGAGTCACGGCACAATTTATTTTCATTTGCCGTAATCACCAGATCAATAATGTGGCAAATGACTCACATTCGTCTTATGGCGGGGGCTCGGGCGGCGGTGAGAGGAAAACACCATGTATTTCAAATGGCAGCGCGATGCAATATATTACAGCATTACCTCAGTGTCCTAGCAAATGATTACAAATGGCCAAGCAGGGAGAGAGTGTGAAAAAATGAATGCTTCTTTGTTGACCAAAACACCAGGAGCCATCACTCTTGGGAGACCTTGGCATTTGTTAGATTACCCACGATGCAGCGCTAGAGTATTTACTGAGGAAAGTGTGGTGTTTAGTGATCTATTACAAATGCCGGACACGTGCAGGACCCCATGGCGTTCCTGTGAATTGGTATTACTGCTATAAACTGTGGAGGGTGGGGGCAAGTGTAATATGAAATGGAACCACATCAAATAGGGCTCAATATATCCCAACATTTCAATACACTTTCATAAACCTTTTGAGCAAGATAATCACAAGGGCAGCAGGTGGAGAACAGCAATATTTAGGTTGTAACTTTTGACTGCCTACAGAATGTCAGGGTGTCTAAGCCTTATTAGGTGTAAAACCAGACTATAGGGGGCAGCGTGGTGATTGTGTTTTTATCTTCGTCACAGTATTCAAGTTAAAATTCAGGTGATTAAAAACCACAGTTCATTACATGACTGAATAGAATCATTTAATCTTCAATAGGCCTCACTGAATTTTATAATAATGTAAAACAGAGAAAGGGTAAGCCAAATCCCTTGACTGTTTCCTGTTTTAATGACAAAACTATTGAGTAAGAGGCTTTTGGGAAAAGGGTAATAAGGGTAATTTTGAAAGGGGTAAAGGCAGGAAACACAGAGAGATGGGGGGAGCAGTGGGGTCAACAAATCAATTAACCTACTCAATAAGGTAAAACAATTGACCTTTCAATGTTTGTTTGTTCAGGTCAGCTATCACCTTCCGTCTATTTTGGTAGGTTCCACACAAATAATATAATAGCTTGTAAATTAGCATAATTTACCAGTGGCCTCTCATGCACAATACAGGAATATTAAAGTGTCCTGGCCTTTATGTGTTGGAATCAGTGAAGCGAAATGACAGAATAATAGGATTTCTGAATAAATAAAGAATATTTATAAGAAACTCTCAAAAGAATAAAACAATAAATCAACTAAAATGTAATAAACGTGATTAATCTAAAAGTCAACCCCAGAGGATTGTGTTAACCTCTACCAAATCCCAGGTGAAAGAGCATGCTAACCTAAGCTGTAGGTTTGACCGGAACTGACTTAATCAACATCACCAAATTGGTCTCTTTATCATGGAAACAAAGGTTCACGAATTAGGCGTTACACTTGCACTATAGGGTCAGACAGTGACCGAGACCCGAGTGAGAGCTCCATCAATTACAGAACGCAGCAGCGTGGGAGCCATAAAGAACAGGCATAGACTAATGAATACTTGGACTTATCAATGTAGCCTTGAGATATCAACTGTCAACATTATTTTCCACACAAAGACATTTGCAGACTGGACAGAAAACAGTTGCTACACTTTGTTAAATTATTGACTATTGGGTATCCACTCAAGGATGCCAAGCTTGAAAAACATTCTTCCTACGTCCTTTTCTTTACAACTCTGAGGTAACTTGATAATGGTTTATCCATAACTCCTCCTGGTGTATAAAAGGAGACATGGGACAGGGAATATTTCACCGTAAATCTGTTTGATATACGTAGCGCTCCACAGAGAACCAACCAACCAACCAACCAACCAAGTGAGCCATTTTCTAACCATAACTCATTCACAAAATTGAACTCATGACCACATGTTTGTACACACACATAGAGCGCATGTGTAGAGGCTAAGGGCTTTTTAAGATACGGCCCAGTGGGTTGACCCCCATCTCCATCAGCCGTGGAGCAGACGGGGCCACGAGGGAAATAAAGAAGCATTATCCCATTTCATCTGAATGTGCCGTGGGGGACAATTAAACCATTACAGCTCGCCCTGTAAAAATGAAGTGCAGAGTGAACATAGATTGTGGAAGTAAGAGATGGCCTCACAAAATGGTTGAAATGGGAATGAAAGACATAGGATTGTGTTAACATGAATATTGATTCTAGACATAATAGAAGTTAACCATTTCGAGCGTGTGAGAAAATACATTAAAACCAGATACGGTAGTCTATGAATATTTTGCTAAAATGTTGCCACAGCAAGACATTTTTGGAATTGAGGTGAATTTGTATGTGGGTATCAATTATGTATCAATAAATGACTTTCAGGAATCAGCACATTCCCATAAACATTACATTTGTGCTGTACAGCTTTCTAGATGACATCACAGAGTATAATAAATACCAGGCTTAAGCCAACTGAGAATTGGAGTAAGAGTTTAATCATCTAGTAAAATTGTTCCATATTAACTTAAAGAGGTTGATCACGTCCTAAATGTTTCCGAAAGCGATCCTACAGAGGAGCAGATGTTTCTCAGAGCTTGAGCAAGCCCATCTGCAGGGCCAGAGAATGTGGCATCTGTGCATGCTTTCATATTTGTGTGCATATTTGCACGTCTCCATCTAAATGCAACAACACATATGAGCTGAGAGCACACTCACATATGCACTAAGTGCACACACGCAGAGGAAGACCAAGTGACAGAGGGAGTGTGTGTGTGTGTGTGTGTGTGTGTGTGTGTGTGTGTGCTCACTGAGACCATGGCTGACGGGCAACTAGACAAACAGACAAATGGGTTTGGCTGGCAAAACATCTGTGCTTCGGCAACAGAGCCGCTGTCTATTATTGCATATCAGTGCTTCTTGGACACAAGGGAGAGCAAATCACCTCACCATAGGAGCTACTCCACACGGCGGAGAGAGATTTGGGATATCTTTTTTGCCTTGTTTTGATATCAGACTAACAATTTCTGTGTGGCTGAACAGAATATGACCTGACTACTAACTGAATTCCCCATGTTGAGTTTTGGCAAGGGGGATGATAGAAACCTTCACATCACTCATCGTGAAGGCAGACATGAAAGACAGCAGGTGACATTTAGAGTGAATCACACGGTATACAACACAACAATTATTTCCTATCTTTAGGGTGGAATTTATAAATAAATTACGACCTTACAACTGGAAGACACGAATGAAAGGGATAGGGAAAAGGAGGAAAGGGGAAAGAGAGGGAGGGAGAGAGAGAGAGAGTAGAGGAGGAAGAAAGTTATGGCTTGGTGGAGTTGTTACTCTTTGCATGTGTAGTAAAGCCTCTGATCCATACCATAAATAAGTAGATTATAGAGAGCCGTATATGCTGCCATGTTCCAGCCTCTCATCTCTATATAATTCCCTTCCCCTCACCAAAACCACAGGATGCTTAAGCAATCCCCCCACGGCAGGTGACAGTTACTGCCGTGCCAACACTCCCCCATCCCCGTCATCCTCATTTTGTCATAGTCAGACTCAGACTCAGACACACACACACACACACACACACACACACACACACACTATTACACACTATTACGCAGAGGCCGCAACTGGATACAAATACACCAGGCGGACCCTGTCCGCCTATTTTTTATTTATTTTTTTCGCCGTATGCATTAAAAGCCTTTCAACATATGGCAGTGCCTTGGCGCTCAAACCCTGCTTATTGTAATGAGTTTCTCAAAGTGTGGCGTTCAGCAGGAGTCAACATGATGTGCCCCCAGGGCTATCCAAACTGCTGTTTGCCTGTCACAGTGATTTATCTGGCATGGCTAAAACATATGGAGGAAGTGACAGGGAAAATCACTGGGATAAAATACTTTTTTCCACACTTTAATGGCAGTCTTGGTGCAATTGAAAGCGTTTAGAGTCAATTTGCTGGACAGAGTTTCAACACAGGAAATGCCCGTGACAAGTGTCATATGGACGGACAAGAACACAACCTAAAGGAAATAAGGGGACAAACAAGATGGCAGAAGAACTGGGCATTTCTATTGTGAGAATCGGTGGCAAAGTTATAAAAATGTGTTTAAGCATGCATGTAAATCTGACAGAGACATACTCAGGCGTGTTGTCGCAAGAAAGAAAGATTTGGAGATTTGGTTACTTGCTGCTTGTTTATATCCATACCTGACATGGTGACACCTGCTAAGTTAGCATAGCGGCACAGCTAAGCCCCACGGGAAGATGAGGTTTGCAAAACTTTCCTGCAAATTGCTTCATGCAAATTACCTGAACCAAATTACCAAAACCTTTTACCTTTTGCCTACCTCCCTTCCCACCCCCCACTATGTTGCATGTAATCTGCAGGTCAGGCTCTGGTGGATCCAGTAATTGGAGCCCATAAGCCATAGGGCAATGAAAATGCCTTATAGCCAGCACCTTCCATTTAATGCTCAGTCTTCAACTCATCCAAATCCAGAAGCAGAAAAAAAAAGAATTTTGTCAGGTATTTAGGTATTTACAGAATCCTCAACACTGAAATATTCATGGAATAAATGATGGGCACATTGTTCCAGTTAAGTATTGGGTCTGCACAGCAGATAGGTGTGATTATTTGGACTGAATAACATTAGCAGAATAACAACAGATCTGATATGTTTGCCAGGCCTTGCCTCTCTGTAGATGCATTAACACATTTTTTTTTTCAGCAAGAAGAGAAACAGCCAGAGCACCTCTCCAGTAATGTTGGCTGTCACGTGTTATTTAGCGGCGGTCGTGTTGCCGTTCAGAGGCCCCTACTGTCAGGAGTCTTAGAGCAGCCTCTAATGAGGGACACATTTGTCGGTGGAGCACTGCGGCAGTGCAGAAGACGACGCGGCTCTCCCACAACACATGGCCATCTGAACAGCTGGAGGCAATGCGTGTGCGGCCTGTGAATGAAGACTCAAAAGAAGGAGGAGGATATTTTTGAGCGCCCTCATTTTGTTTTCTCTGCCTTTTTTTCTTTTTCTTTTTTTCTTCTTCTTCTGGCTGTGTGCTTACCTTTTGGCCGATATGTCATGCCAAGCTGAGACACAATATATGTAACGAGGGCAGAGGAGTGGCTCGGCGCTAGGAGACTAGCTTTACCTTGTCTTGGCCATGAGCAATAGTGCAGAATTACGAATATTTTATTTGTTTACACTGGTATGTGTTTCTCAAGGGCGTTCTAATATATGATTTTGAGCAAAGGATTTTTACTGACTTAAAGGAGAATTCCGGTGTGAAATTGAGCTTAACTGTACCGAAACATGTTAAGGTGTACTCACACGTGTTTTAGACGCACTTTCACTCACCCCCAGCATTCTGAACTCCTCCGTTTTCAGCCTAGCTTACAGTAGGCTTGAAGCTATTAGATTGGGCATTACGTAGCCTATGCAGCTAAATCGCTATTTTTAAACCATTAAAAAGGTCCCAAGTAACTCCACACTGCATTGGTAGACTTCTGAGGGTCCTGACATTTAAAACGAGATACTGAGAACTTTGGAAATGCACAGGAAGTTTATTAAAAAAAGACTGTTTACAAGCAGTGCCTTCATAGAATCTCTCCGCTGGGCGCCATCTTGGAATCAAGTCGCGATAAGCCGACTGACGAGCACGAATGAACAGGAAGGACAGGGGAACATATTGCTAAAGTAATTCCATAGGAAATATATAGTTATACTGTCTACATGAGCATGATGAGTAACAAAGCTCAAAATGTTTGCAATATGTCCCCCTGTCTTTCCTGTTCGTTTGTGCTCGTCAGTCGACTTATCGCGACTTCACCACAAGATGGCGCCCAGCGGAGAGATTCTATGAAGGTACTGCTTGAATAAACAGTCTTTTTTAATAAACTTCCTGTGCACTTCCAAAGTTCTAAGTATCTCGTTTTAAATGTCAGGACCCTCAGAAGTCAACCAATGCAGTGTGGAGTTACTTGGAACCTTTTTAATGGTTTAAAAATAGCGATTTAGCTGCATAGGCTACGTAATGCCCAATCTAATAGCTTCAAGCCTACTGTAAGCTAGGCTGAAAACGGAGGAGTTCGGAATGCTGGGGGTGAGTGAAAGTGCGTCTAAAACACGTGTGAGTACACCTTAACATGTTTCGGTACAGTTAAGCTCAATTTCACACCGGAATTCTCCTTTAATCATTGTAAGCTTGAATACCTTGAAACCCTATTTTAAATATTACCTAATGAGGGAGTGAGAGGAAAGAAAGAAATGTAACTGCTTTCTGGCCGTACCCTGGTGTCCAGAGAGACAAAAGTTATGGGACTGTCAAGTTTGTCTCCGTGCACAGTGACAAAAAGTGGCACTTTCAAACTGCCACAGTGAGAAGTTGCTTGCTCTGTTTAGCCTGCAGTGCCTGCAGCCATGCACCTCTCAGAGCTCAATTTGCCAACAGATGATGATGAGTTAACATCTATGACAATCTGGCCACATTTTCCCCTTGCGACAAAAGAGGGGGAACTACTATTTGGCTAATGGAACTTCAAGAGATTCTCAGTGGTTTGGATAGCCTCTATTCCCACAGGAACCCGTCATGTTTTCCACTCACACCAATATGGACGGGACTGAAGTAAAAATCCGCCTCTCGACAGCACTTTTTCCCAGACACTCTCTCTCTCTCTCTCGAAGCTCCATCTGCTGTGTCGCCATCGGGGGCCGCTTCAAGTGGATTGGAGAACATATGCGGATTTTCAGAACACAACCATCTGAAAAGGGCCGTTTGCCTGCACAACATATCCTCAACCCATCCTTTTAAAGTTTCCTCTTTCTTTTTCGTATTGTACATGCCCTGTGTGTGTGTGTCTGTGTGTCTGTGTGTCTGTCTGTGTGTGTGAGGGAACTCATGATGGGAGGATGTAACAGTTTCTAACAACGGTCAGTGTGGCCAGCAGAAGTTCCTACTCCAGTGGACGTGGCCTATACCCCGGAACGAGACCACGGCGTCGGGCCATCCATCTGAAGGGGTCACTGTCATTGTTTTAATGACCTATGTCGACATGTGTGGCAGTCAGACGAACCCAGCTCACATTATGTAATTAATGCTCCATCACGTCTAATTAACAGAAGCGGAGTAACATGAGCAGACCCATTTAATAGATTAAGCCCTCCAGGGATGGCACGTTGTCATCATCTGCAGTTGAGTCGGGGTGTTAAAGCCCTGATCTCTGAGATGGAAGCCTCGGAGCCATGTGGCTTTATTAAACAGACCCACAAGATGGATGCCACACACATACCGACACAGACTCAGTCTCAGTCTCCGAGAGTTGTGGGATTTTTTTTTACTTTTCCTGGCCAGCCCAATACCTCTCAGGGGGCAGTTCTATCTCTCCAGGTTGAGGATGTTTTGTTGATCAATGGTAGTGGGTGTGTGAAGGATAGCTGATCGTGGAGCTTTTCTTTTTTTGTTTTCGTTTCTGCTCGGCGCAGCTGATAGCTTTGTGTATAAAATCTGGATCCCCCCCCGGAGGCTTTCGAGTTGAACTGGCGCCGGATATAAAGCAGCCATCCTCAAAGAAATGTCTTTACTCCTGCTGCTATGGGGAATGAAGCGCACAGGCCCAAAACTCATTTGGTCTGACTGATTTGGCAAAAAAAAGTGGAGACAGATTGCTGACTTTAGTTTGAACTGATACTGACACAATATATATGGGTTCTATTTCAACCTTATCTCCCCCGGAAAATGTACTGATTTGTCAGATGCTGTGAAATGGATCCTTAATAGTCTCACAATCAGGTCGTATCGCTAAGTCATTCAGTCCTCTTTACCACTTCTGATATGTGCCCGGATACATCACACAAGCTGTCAAGCATATAGGCATATTTACCCATAGTGTTTTGGGCCATGGATCCTTCTCTCTGCTTTTTTTTTCTGCTTTCTGATACTGGAGTTTCGGTGCCAGCGCAGTCAGGTCCATTTTTCACTCGAGATCACAATGAAATAGAGGGAGAATGGGCTTCCATCAGCACTGACCTGCTGACCTCTCCTGTGGCCAGACAAATGCTCATGCTTTCTGACAGTCTGAAAAAGTCATTTATTATTTTGTCCCCTCTCTCTCTCTCTCTCGGTCTCTCTCTCTCTCTCGCTCTGTCTCTCTCTGTCTCTCTCTCTCTGTCTCTCTCTGTCTCTCTCTGTCTCTCTCTGTCTCTCTCTGTCTCTCTCTCTTTCATCCAAAACGCAAAGTTACATACCATTTCAGTTACCCACAAATGCACTCTGACAACAAATAAGACACCAAGAGAACAAACTGCTTAGTGTGTACGACCGGAGGGAACCTGGAAAAGGCCGATATCATCTGTGAGAGAGCGTCCCGTTATCTGTTCCTCGCCTGAGGCATCTGACATGATCAATGCATTGGTGCTCTTCCACATGCATCGGACTTTGAGCATGGATCACGCTGGGTGAAAGTGAAAGCATGCCCACGCCCCTCAGCATCGCCAGTCAATTTGTCTGTTGTCCACCGATCCCGCACGGGGTTATTGATACTTATTTTATTCTAAAATAAAAATAAAAGGATGCGGCAAACGGGAGCCGTGGGTGGTCTTTATTTTTCTCCCCCTTAGGCGCTGCGGATATGATTGGTTTGTATGTGTGGGCTCTGTGATTTGTGCCGGTGATCGCCACCCCCACCCCACTCCCAACTCTCCTTCCCCAACCCACTCTCCTCCCCCTCCCCCCCCCCCCCCCTCCCGTCTCAGGGCCCCCAGGAGCACCGTCACAGCTCACCTTCCCTCCCCAACGCAGCTGGAGCGGAGTGAGCGGGCCGACGGCGCCCTCCCTCTCCTTCATCACTGTCACTGTCGGCTCTGCCTCCTCTAATAATCCACATCAAATATCCCCGGCTGCCGTGGGAGCACAGAGGTGAGGCGCAATTAAGAAGGAGAGAGACACCAGCACAATTCCACCAGCAGACCGCAGGACCACTAGGGGGCGCATGACTACATCGTTTCATCTCGTACCGGGTCGACTGTCCTTCCAATCTGGGTAAATGCGTGCAAAGTCCGCATCAAAATCTGTTATTCTCAGCTGCTGTGCCAGTTGTGGTTGGTATAGAGGCCTTGTAGCAAACTGCCTAAGGCACCAACTCTCTGGATGAGTAGAGATTTATTCATACGAGAGGAGTGCCCCTTCCCCCCACTCTATATGTATGGGAAGGGAAAACTGTGCCCACTCTCTATATGGAAAGGGAAAACTGTCCACTCTCTCTATGTCTCTATATGTACGAGAGGGGGGGAAGTGTGTCCACTGTCTATATGTACCTATGGGTGGGTGGGAAGTGTGTCCACTTTCTATATGTATCTATATGTATGGGTGGGTGGGGGAAACTGTGTGCCAGTGGCGCCAGGTGAGCTAGAACTGTCACCTCTCAGTTGGATCAACAACATGGCAGCAGGTACAAACAGTGAAATGCAAGCAAAGGTTAAAGGGGGCGAGGATTCATCTATGACTTGAACAATGAATTTAACTTTACAATTCGCTAAACATGGGGACAGACAACACACCACGTATGAAACAAGATGACATGAAGCAGATGGGGAAAGTGCAACACTATGAGAACGTCATGCAAAATCAGTGTGCTAATTGTGCTTGACCTGCCCTCAGTGTTGGGGAGTAACGCATTACATGTAATTGAGTTACGTAATTTAATTACAAAATAAATGTAACAGTAATATATTACAGTTACTGTAGAAAAAAATGTAATTCAATTACAGGTACTTTTGAAATTTTTCAAAATTACAATTTGAATTACATCTCAATATTGTCAGCAAAACTTTGCAAATAATATTGTATGTAAAAAGAACTGTTTCCCTCCACAGCCATAGTTTGATACGGGACCTTGTGATAGGCTCTATCACGTCTAGAGCGCCATCAGCGTAGGCCTACATGCCTGCCTGTAATCGTGTTATGATTATCATTATATTATCCTCACAAAAAATGTGATGCTAATTCATGTATTGAATGCCCTTGCTGCCTTGTGCGCTTGTACAGAACTGCTCGGCAGCCTGTAGACCAAGGCCGAAATCTTCGCATGTATTTGAGGACTATATATATCATTAAAAAATCGGAAAAGTAATCAAAAGTAATCAAAAGTAATTAGTTACGTTACTCAGAAAAAGTAATTCAAATAGTTACACTACTATTACATTTTAAACAGAATAACTTGTAACTGTAACACATTACATTTCTAAAGTAACCTTCCCAACACTGCCTGCCCTACACTAACCAACCTATACACGCAAGCATATTGACGACTTATCTCATACTGTTGCATGTAGATCAATATATAGGTAAATAATATATGTTAAGACAAAATAAAAAGGCATCATGGAGTGAAGTGTTAAAAGGAGTGTGGACACATACACACCGGAACAGGCTGGTCTCCCCCCCTCGGTGCATTAGGTGGGCTTCATCCATGTTCACTTCCTGGTTTCCTCCCTGTGCATTAGATGCAGCTGTTACATTTTCACTGAGCTGGATATGCAAGTGAAGCTCAGAACACTGACACCTACCTGCAGTACTGTTACTGATACATATGACTCAGCAACTAATCAATGTTGAACACTCAGCAGCACTAAAGGAAGTGTTGATCCCCACTTTGATCATATGTGATTCATATTTATCTGAAAGAAATGGTTGTGTGTTGATGGGTATGCAATGGGAGATGGATATCACTGTTAGGGTCTTTTTTTGCTAACATTCCAAAGTAAAAATGTGATATGGGGGTTTTCCATTTCAGATCAATAACCACTTGAAGAGATTCATTTTGTGAAGCTCACCTTATCCATTTTACAGCCTTGCTTCCTCCTACCTTTTGCCAAGAACAAGATAAATTGGTTGTTTATGCCCTGGATTTGGTCTTTAAATCCTCTTATTAAGTATATTGGCTGTGTGATTTTATGGTAAACCTAATTCATAATACACTGAACGTGGATATTGCCTTAGCATTTCAAAAGCCTGTCACTGTTGGCTCACTGCCTGTGCTTGCATTTGAACGTATAGATGTCAGCCGGCATCCCCAGTTCCTTCATCTTGCCATGGCTTTCGAATGCCATCCCATCACATGCACAGACGGGAGGGCGAGGGGCTCTGATTAGACCGCTTAGTATGGAGGCCGGGATTAATGAGGGCTTGTCTAATGAGTCGCGAACAGGAGCTTGTAGCAGTAATGGCCAGTGGGCTACACTGGGAATATCTCACCGTGATTGGTGGAAAATCTCTCCGTAAGACAAATAGTCTTTGTCAGCCCTTCAGGAATATCCTCCATTTCAGGGTTTTTAATATATATATATATATATATATACTGTTATAGTATAATAGTACATGTAGTGAAAGGGCGAGAGAGCCAGGCCACTGGAGGGAGAGAGAGAGGAAATATTCAGAGACAGATGGTGACATTGGTATGCTTGTCTTGCATCTATTTCTCATGAAGACAAACTGACCGAACTTGGCAGGAGTGTCAGTTGGAATGGGGTCTGGGCCTTTGAAGTGAGTCAAGTCATCGAGACAAGGCTCTCTATGCTCCACGCAGTGGCCTAAATAACTGAGCAAGGCGGCATCAACATGCCCAGCCCTCAGCTGTCGCAAATGATGCCATAACACCTCTGGCTCTGAAACTCCTCCAGGTTTCTTTAAGCTTATGTTTTTTACTCTCTTATCTGTGTTTGTGTGTGTTTGTGTGTGTGTTTGTGTGTGTGCGTGTGTGTTTGTGTGTGTGTGTGTGTGTGTGTGTGTGTAAACGCATTTAATTCTACAAAACATGTTTATATATACATACAATTGTCTCTAACCTATATATTTAACAGCAGCAGTATTGTTTTGTTTGACATATGTTGACTGTTAGAGGTTTATTTTGCCTGGATCTGCTCCCTTTCATAGACAACAATGTGTAGCTGTAAGTCTAAAAATACTGACGAAACCCACAGCATTGTAACATATTCCTTTATATCTGACATGAATGATTTTTTTCCCCCTCTCGCCAGAATCAAAAGCATGGGATTGTGTACTGTGACAGAGCCGTAGGTTACCCAGGAAGCACTTCTGCCACAATCTCCTCACACCAGCCACCTCCATGACAGATAAGTAGGTTACCACCCACCTTGTGTCAGCAGTGCGCCACATCCAGCCCCTAAATCTGGCCCCGGCTATCGGAGGGAGGCAGCGAGCTCCTACAGAAACACCTGTCCTCTCCTGACCCTTGATGGAGTGGAGTGTCTCTCTCTTCCTCTTTTGTTCTCTTTCTTTCTCTTTCTCTCTCTCTGTGCAACTGGCTGCCAGTATTAATATCATACCTCATTTTCCTCACTTTTAGCCTGCCACCACCCCCTCCACACACACACACACACACACACACACACACACACACACACACACACACACACACACACACACACACACACACACACACACACACACACACACACACACACACACACACACACACACACACACACACACACACACACACACACACACACACACACACCTCACCTGATAGCATACATATTCACACATGCACCATCTCTCTTCTCTGTCTCTCTTTCTCTCTGCCCTCTCTGCAATGGGCTTCATCCTGCCTCTCTGTATATGTTTATTGCAAATCCACAAAAAAGAAGAGGGAGAGAGAGAAAGGGAGAGAGGGAAGGAGAGGGGGAGAGAGAGCCAAGCCTTTGATCTTTAAGAGAAACGGGTGCTTGTGACCTTCAGGGGAAGAAACAGACAGGAGTGTTTCCACACACACTCCTTCTCCTTCTCTCTCTCTCTATCTCTCTCTCTCTCTCCCTCCCTCTCTCCGCTGATGAGGCGCCTGCTTGCCCCCAGGTTGTTAGTGGAGAGAGAGAGAGAGGGAGAGAGAGAGAGGATGTTGCGTCTACCCACAGAACAATCAGCTCTGTACTGATGCTAGGATGCAAAACAGCTGAGTCGGGAGATGAGGACTTTAAAGGCTTGCATGAGGCCAGAGCATGTCTGATGGGCACTGATACAGTGCAAGCCCAAAATCTTCTTCACAAACTTTCCACAACTCTCCTCAGAGCACTATCTACTCAATCATTTTTTTTTTTTAAGTATTTCTCACTCAACGCAACCAACCACGAATAATAACTTTTGTTACAAAGTGTGTAAAGATATTTTTCTGCGTTGCAGAGTTGACTGAGAAAATTTGGACTCTGAGTTTCTCTGAAAAAAGAAGATTAGCGCCTCAAGGCAGGGACTCGATATGTTCTGACATTGTACATCAAGGAGAGATGCATGCAAAATGTCTTCTCTTGTAGGCTTTGAAAAACCAACACAAGCTGAGCAGCGCCTATGGATCACATATCAAGGACCCAGCGACACATTCACACATGCACACAACACTCACTTGGGAGCATGTGTGATCGCTCACACGTGACATTGTGAATAACATAAACACAAATATAGCGAGGACGGCAGCGGCGGCGGGCGACGACAACGACACAGTTGCCACGGCTACCTTTGGGGAATGGAAATGGGGTCCCGCCGGTGCCAGAGCGGTCACCCTCGGGGGAGCTGGCGTCCAAGATTCCATACGCTACTCCCGCAGGAGCGCTCCTGAGAACAGCTGTATGATTCGCCTCGTTTACTCCGAGCGCCCCCCCCCCCCTCTCCCCCGCATCTCTCTCCCCCGCACCACCCCCCCAAGGCCACAGGGAGCTCACCGGAGGAGCAGACGGAGAGCCTGAGGCAGAAGGAGGGCCGCGGTGGACCGCCGGATCAGCGCGCTAATCGCCAGTGTCTCAGTGGCTTATCTGCCATTGGTCTCCTTCATGGCACCGTCTGAGAGGACATGGATATCGAGCGGCGGAAATGACAGTAAATAGGCAAAAGCAGGCCAGGGGGGGGGGGGGGGCGAGGGAGGGGGGACAGATTAGGATTAGTCTGGAGGACTTCCTCAGTGGCGGAGTGAGTGGAGTCATTTTGGGAAGTCAGTCAAAGGGATGTGGCAACAACGATGACGGTGGGGGTGAGTGAGACGCAGCGCTTCTGTCGGCATGGAGATATTTCGGTGCTGATGCAGGAGAATCACCCTGGTAACGCTAATCAACACTGTGGTGTGAAGGAGCAGAGAGAGAGCGACATGGAGAGAGAGAGAGAAGTGGTGAAGGCAGGAATGCACAGTGGGAAAGAAGAGAGGGGCAGAGAGAAAGAGAGAGAAGGAGAGAGAGAGAGATAGTGAGAGAGAGGAGGGTTTTTAATGAGGGGGAAACTGTGATTTGTCAGTGAGTGAGGAGCATGGTGATGGAGCGCTACGCCACGGCCCTTATGTAAGCCGCCTACACATCCGTCGAGCCTTTATGTAAGAGAGAGCCCATACATTTCATAGGCAGCTCTGCGGGAGTTCACAAGCCAATCCCACCCCTCTACCCCTCCCCCCCCCAACCCCCACCCCCTCGACACCCCAACAGCGACCATGGTGGCACTCATCCCCACCCTTGTCTCCGGTCGCACACACACACACACACACACACACACACACTCTTCGCCTCACACGCTGAGCACACGAGAGCCACTAGTTCCACTTCAGCAACAGTGTCGAGACTAGTGTGCCGTCGCTGCCACTTCCACCGCCGCATCTTCATAACGCCCCTCGTCACACACGAGCGAAGGATTTTTGGCGTCAGCCCCTCTGCACTGGGGCACCAGAGCCACGCACTCACTCACTCCTTCGCTCGCTCACTCGCTTTCTTTCTTTCTTTCTTTCTTTCCCTCTCAGCATCTGCCTGTGACTGTGTCAGACCTGCTGGCTGGCCGGCATGCGCTTTCCCTTTGTCATGACTTCCATCGGTACACAGTTGCCATGACAACAAGCCCTTTCAACGGTGGGGAAAATGGCTCTTCGCCGTCTCCAAGAATGGATGCTGTATGACTGCCGAGGGACTAACGCGAGGAGCACCATCCACAAAAGCTGTGAACACAATCTCCTAATCAGGCACGAGCGTTAGAACTCAGGGCCAACAAATTGGAGAGATCATTTCGCAACTGTGAAAAGGAAAAAAAAAAAAAAACGTGACGTGGAGAGTTTTCTGAAAGAGAAAGCCAGAAGCACATGTAGAATTATAAGGCACATGAAGGACAGCCTGACTAACATCTCAAAAGTCATGTCTTTTTAGCAAAAGCCTGAGCAGGTGAAAAAAAAAATGGCTCCCTCTTGAAATGAGGTCTGAGGTTGGGCTAGTGACCGTCCATTTTCAAATGCAGCAGGTGAGTCACCACGAGCCTTGAGTGCATTCAACTCCTCCGCTCGTGCACAATGCCGGGTCACGTTGTGCTAATTTGAGTCCTTGCTGAAGAGAATAATGGAGGGGGGCCCCACATCTATCTCCACCGTTTCAGACTCTCATTCTCTCTCTGTGTGTGTGTGTGTGTGTGTGTGTGTGTGTGTGTGCTCGTCACCTCCAGACAGACAAAAAAAAAAAAAAACAGCTCCTTTAGTGGCTCGGGCGGACCTCTGAACGCATGACTGACTCCGGGGCTCGGGCTCTGTCGCGGCACGGTGCGCGGTGCGCCCTCGCGGCGCGGCTTTCGCCGCCGCCGACGCCGACGAGCCCTCCTCCAAAAGACAGTGATTAATGCTCTGTGGAAGGGCTGATAACTGTGAGGTGAACGGGGTGGAGGGGTGAGTGCGTGGGAAGTGGACTCTGACAAGGGGGAGGCGGAGGGGGGGGGGGGGGGGGGGACATCGCCTTGCTCTGCTGAGCACAGCTGCAACACGTCAACTGCATTCAGCCTCGAGCGGAGAGACAGAGAGGGAGGGAGAGAGAGAGAGAGAGAGAGAGAGAGAAGGGGATTAAAAGAAAAGGATGAGGTGGAGAAGAAAGCTGGAGGAGGAGGAGAAGAGAGTCAAGGACCGGGGGTGATTTGCCTGCAGATGTAATTCAGTAGTCCTTAACAGAGCCTGAAGGCTTGCGGTTGGTACATTGGTACACACCCCAGTTAGATTGTACTGTGGAGTTCGAGTAACACTGAACTGTGACTTCACCCGTGACAATCGCCACATAATTGCAAGGCAGCCCTATTTGTGCCTTTTGTTTTGTGACTTTTTTTTTCCAAGAGCTGGTTTTAAAACTTGGATGGTTCACTGCATACATCAAGAACAGCTAAAGGCCCCTGGCTTCAAAAAATGGACATTATTTCTGGCCAGAAAACAACATACAGTGAAAAAAGAGAACAGAAAGAGGGTGAGGTCCAAGCTGAGAGTCCACTCTGTACTAAGAGGGTCCTGTGCTAACACTTTAAGCCTACAGCTTATTGTTCTACTTCTGAGACAGGAGTTCGCCTCTGCAGTTATGCTCTCTTCTGACTGAATTACATGAGATCTTTCTAGAAGCCTAGGAGGAGACAGAGGCCATTACTCAGAAATAGAAAACACCAGCAGCGGTGAATGATTGGTTGAGCTGAGGCCATAGTGTTACATGAAGGTGTCTGACTAACAAAGATGGTGAGTAATGGCAGAGGCTGAGACTGGAGGGACAGGCACTGCAGACAGACTGACTAAGTTCCTGTGTCTGCATTCTATGAAAGCTCTCTGTTGCTCTCTAGTGGCAGCCTGTTAACCTTACAGGAGGGCCTTGTCAAAAAATATTTATATACTGTAGACTGTAAGTACTACAGTCTACAGCACATAATATATACATGTACAGCCTATGTAAGTATATAAGAATGTCTGATGGTATATTGCTTTTAGTATTTAAAGGTATCTGTATCTCTATAAATCCATCTATTATTTACAATCTATAAGGGATTTTCGTGCGGCTCTTAAATCATGCCACAGATTTATGTTCAATTTCTGTCAAGCCATTACAATGCTCCATTTCAAAAGTGATTCTGCATAACAGAAAGAAAAGATCTCTCATTATTACAGTGATGGATTAATATATTCATATATTCACTGACTGGCGTGGCTGAGAAATAATATAATCAATGCTACTTGGTCACCCTAGTCATTCTAGCTGCTCGGTGGGAGAATTGGTACACTTCCACATGGCCTGGATGCACAGTGCCAGGCAAACATGCATGCAACCTACATCAAATCATGTGGCAGCAACTGAGCACAACCCATGACCTAGAACTCCAAACCCAAAACACCTGGAGGCTAGACGTAGCAGGGAGCAGCCATTACAGGGGGCAGAAAATCCTGAGCGAAACAGATGCTCCCTCAGCCCCAGGATGGGTCTAAGGGCAGACATCAATGCAGCCCCCGAGCATCACTCTTCACTTCTCACATCCAGTGGTCTACTGGGGACAATCCTCCTCACCTGAACCAGTCAGACAGTCCAGCCGTGAACTTTCCGTGGCCTGCGGAGATAATGGTACACGCACAGGCGGTGGTCCAGATTTATGCTGGAAAGGCTAACTTATTACGTGCTAAATTCAAGGCAAATGCAACGCTATCTGCTGTGTCAGGTGTCTTTGATGTCAGCATCCACCACCGCTATAAGTGTACATAGACGGGACTGGACTGGACTGGACTGATCTGTACTGGCCTACCATCTAACACTTGTTCCAGATATCCCTGGAGGGGGCCAGGAACCAGCTAGATTCAACAGCTGGGTGTTACCAGTGCTTCTGCTCCCAGATGGAACAGTAAGAGGCATGCTGTCTCAGAGGGCACCGTGGGTCTCATGGCAGTTATTTGTGAACCCTCCTCAGTGCCCCAAAGTACAGTACCTTACACTCAGTGGCTGCAGGTTAACTCTTAGCTTCATAAAAGATTAGATTCACTGTTATTGTCATTGTGCAGTGTACAAAGTACAAAGACAATGAAATGCAGTTTGCGTCTAACCAGAAGTACAAAAAAAGCAGAAAAGTGCAATGTGATACACAAAGTAAAGACAGACAGGACAGGATATATAGTGCAGTGTAGGCAGTAGTATACAGTTGCTTTACAGAAGGTGGTTAAGTGACATTATAAGAATAGTAAGTATAGATACAGTATATGCAGTGTCATATGGATATTTAGCTTGGACCATATAGACAGATATGTCCAGTGTTATGTGCGGTGAGGAAATAGTACCATTGGTAGTGCAGAAACAGTAACATTATAAGAGTAGTAAGAATAAGTGTAGGCCTATGTGCAGGATAAATAGAATGAATAGCAGATTATGGCTATGTATGTATATGTGCAATTATACATATAAAAAGTTATACTATTCAGTATTAGTTCAAAGTAAACTAATTTAGGGAGCTATTGATTTAGCATGTGTTCATCCATTTGGAGGATACAGTTTGTGGTGTTCATGAATTGTATTTTGCTGAAATGAAATGTCTATTATGTTGACCATTCAATTTCAATTACTGAGGTTAGGCTAAATAACAAAGTCACATGCTATATAGTTCAGACTTCAACTTATCCTAACATCATTAACTATTAATTGTGTGGTGTTTAGTATATAATAGAACTAAATACACAAAGATTCTTAATGGATTGTGATATATGATTAATGTATCTATGCGGATGTCTTAAAAGTAGCAACAATGTCAGGTCAACATATTCTGCCAACATGCATTGGAAATACATTCATCAAAAGAAATATTGCCCCATTTAATAATTTCTTCTGCTACAATGCAGCCCATATCCCTGCTTATGTAAAACACCAAACAATTGCAAAAAAATGGGATGCTGTTGCCATTGTTTTCCTGAAATATTTAAGGTCTTCCCTGAAGATGGCATCATCTGAATTCATTGTACCAGGAGTGCAAGACGCCCATGCCATAGGCACTAATGCACCTTCATACCACTGCAGAGACTGGAGTTTGAACTGCACTATAACAAATTGGACAGTCCCTCTCTTCTTTAGCCCAGAGGATACCGAGCCCATGATTTCCAAAAAGAATGACATATTTTGATTGGTCTAACCACAGGACCACTTTCCACTTCACCTCAGTCCATCTCAAATGACCTCGGGCCCAGATAAGACGCCGGCCTTTCTGTATCATGTCTAAATATAGTTTCCTCTTTGCAATGGCAGAATTTACACTAGCATTTATGGATGGAGCATCAAACTATGTTCCTAGACAAGGACATTGGACGTTTTGCTAAGCCCATACAATGATGTTCTTTACAGGAACAGGCCTGGTTATAATGCAGTGCCATCTGAGGTCCAAAAGACCACATGGTCATCCAATATTATTTTTCAGCCCTGTCCCTTGTTTTCATGCAATTTCACGTTATGGAGCCTTATTCTTATATTGTTTCATTATTTGCACAAACAGATTTGATGTGTGAGTGACACACAGAGTGATGTATAGCTCCACATCTTTACTTCTGAGAGACTTGGATGCTGTTGTTTTACCCTATCACAGTGCCAGTTAACCTTATTAGGTAGGACATGTTCCTTTTGTTTTCTTTATCGTTGACACAACTTGTCTGAGACATGTTACTGGCATCATATTCAATACGAGCTAATATTTTCCATGAAATAATCAAATTAGTCGTTTTCAACATTTGACATGTTGTCTATGTCCTTTGAGCAGCCAAATATTGGTTTAGGAGGTTGGCAGATCATTTCATTCTGTTCGCATTTGCATCTTACACGTCACAACTTGGAATTGGAGTTGTATACAGTACATGTACATGAATGTGTACATTTGACACACTGCTCAAATGTTACATGCTCTGCAGCCACACTCATCCTTATGTTTACTACAAGGTCACAAGGGCGTCACATATAGCAGGGATGTGATTGGCAAAGGACAAAAAAGCAGGAAAATATACCCCCCCCCCCCCCCCCCCCGGTAAAAAAAAGTTTGTGAACTGCTGCTGTCGTGTATATATTCTCCCGGGAGAATTTTTTTGAAAAATAACCCCTTAAATGACGACATCTGATGACTTTTGAGAACTATTGATACATATATTTCAAACATTATAAAATATTACAATATAGTCTATAAGGCCTAAAGAAACTCATTTATAGAAAAGTAACCTAGGCCTACTCAAGACTAAACCAGATATGGCTGAAATATGTAGGCTATCATGATAATTTTGCCAACAATGATGTAGAACCATGTATTCTCTCAGTTCATAACATGTTTTGTTTTAACTTCAACCAACATAAAGTTATCATTTTGACTACATTATTTAGTATAGGCCTACTTGATAACATATAGCCCTTACAGTCCTCTAGTCCTGTACAATATAGTGAACCATAGGCCTATTGACACTGATGCTGATTGAAGAGGTTGCTTGAAAGTTGTTGTATTTAAGTTCCAAAGAAAATCAAATTGCAGCACTCCCTCTCCTTCCAAAGTAACATGTCCCAACTCTCCTCCTAAAATAAATTACAGGCACTGTTATACAGTAGGCTACATCACTAGTTGTCTATTATGTGCACTATTATGCATGTGCATCTGTGCAGTATCTGTAGGCCTAGGCCTACAGATACTGCACAGATGCACATGCATAATATCCTTTCCCCTCATTATTTTCCTCATAGTATCCTTTCCTCTCATGTTTTGGGGGAAAGAATGAAAGAGCAGTGGTTAAAGGTTGTACTTGTTGCCATGCCAATGTCTTTACTCAGCACAGACACACACACACACACCAAAAGAGGCCTTTGATTTTTAACAAAGACCTTTATTCACAAGAATAAGAAAGAGGGAGCAGAGGGGAAGAGAGAGAGAGAGAGAGAGAGAGAGAGAGAGAGAGAGAGATCTTCAGCTTAGAAATACCTTTTTTCCATCATATAGTCATAACAATGAACTATTTTTAGATTAGGTTAAAGCTTTTTATCTCTTGTGTTCTGATACAGAACTAATGTCTAATAAGCGTAATATCTGACACTGCATCTCCTGCCTTTAACTTTCTATGGTGGATGTTCTACATGTGATGCTACACTGGATAGGTCTACGCAGATTGACCCTTTGTTGTGGGCAAAGGAAAAAGATGAAAAAAAATACTGATGCTTGAGCTACAGGGGAGGGTACAGAGTAGACGAGGGACAGAGGGGAAAGAGGGAGAACTAGACCATGAATCAGCCTACACAGGATACACACACACACACACACACACACACACACACACACACACACACACACACACACACACACACACACACACACACACACACACACACACACACACACACACACACTCAATAAAGTTGTTTTAAAACGGTAACCGATAATGAAAAATATACCTGTTCAGAGTTCAATATGGGCGTGTATTTAGAAAGAACTGTATTTACATTTACATGTATTAATTAATTTAGCAGAAGCTTTTATTGAATAACACTGAAGCTTCAGTGCAGAAGAAACCCTAGCTCAGAATTACTAGGCTCTACTGCCTCTGTCAATACTATTACTAGAGGATAAGAGTGCAGACATTATACTAGTCAAAGTGTGGTAGCAGGAGAAAGTGGTAGAAGTAAGGGGTAGGAGGGAAGAGAGGGAAGTGTCTGATAAGTGCGCACCAGGTGTCTAAGGTTGTCAGAGGCACTAAGAGAGGAGGTATCCTTGGAAGAGTTGGGTCCTCAAAAGTTTTTTGAAGACAGAAAGACACTGGGAAAATCACTGGTGGCACTGATAGTATTTTGTATATATATACATTGTACATTGTATAGTTAATGTATACAATTTAGACACTACATCACCTGTTGCAATAACTTAAAACCAAATCTGCCAGAACCCAGAAGCCAATGGATGATCAAAAAACTTTGTTAATAAGACTGGACTTGAAAAGAGACTTTGTAAAAGTGCCAACCAAGCTGAAACATGTTCAGTTGTCAAAATTCCATCAATGACAGTTCATGTTCTTTGTTCAGTGACTTCACTTGCACCAAAAAATGATTAATGTGCAAATGATTTTTTACAAAAAAAAGATAACAGACCTTCAGTACGGCTCAGAGATACATTTCTTTTTTGTTTCTCCACGTCCAGCTGTCGACTAGGAGCGAAGGCACGAGCTGTTGGGCTGACTGCTACGTCCATCAGAAGCTTTTTCACTCCATAGATGTAAAACTGCCCGAGACAGCAGCTACCTTCATGATGCTGACAATGACGGTGAGAAATTGCCATTTGTAACATCACAAGGCGTCTGAGGGGTATCACTTGGGGCTTCTGTTTGGAAAAAAGACAAGAACCTAAAAGTCAACAAAGTGCACATCCTGCAGCACATCTTAACCTAGTATGCTTTTGTGCGTCAACATACTTGGCTAATATTAATTTGATGCGCCATACATGGTTGATGCAACCAACATGCAGGAGATGATAAATCAACATAGCAGCCTTTACCAGTGAGCTAGGCATGCACCTGGAGCAAACCAGACAAAATGACTCTTCCTGCAAATCTAAGTAGCATTCTCAGACAGATTCCTCAAAACCATTTTTGACTGACCTGGTAAGCACCATTTTTGTGTGTGTGAACATGCACTGACCTCCCCTCCTCCACACAGACACAGTATGCGTCCACCCATGGCACTCCTCAGGAGCCCTCCTTGCTGATTAACAAGACAAGGCAGCAGCTGAGTGGAGTGTCAGGCCACAAATGGAGCACAGCGATTACTTGAAGACTTCTTTTTTTCAAAAAAATGAAATGCCCTCCTTTTAAAGTCGCATAATTGTTAAGGGCATACCCGCTAGTACCTCCTCATAGTCATTATTTCTATTCAGGGAATTTCACAGTTGGCTGGTCCCTGCTATAACAGTGATCTTATCATTACTTGGCAAAGACCCACCAGTCAGTGTTCATTCATACTCCAATCACAACAGCTCAACTAGGTCTTAACAGTCATAAAAGATAAACTGCCCTCCTCAAACTGAGTGTTTATCGACTCATTTAAGCCCTTCTGTCATAACACAAGAGTGCAGGTCGTTTTAAAGGCACTCTAGCCAACATACTCTTTTTTTCACAACACACAATACACATTAAAGGCCAAATATGAAACACAGTTTTCACTTCAAAGACAGTCAGTGGGAAATACCAAAATGCCAATGGCAGCTATACAATCACATAGTGTGTGTTCTTAAAAAATTGCTGGTAACACCTGCATACTTTACAAGATTATTGTGGAATACTTTGATTAAAAAACATTCTAGTTGATATATTAAGACATATTGCATTTGTGTTTGGGTCAGTAAGTGTATTTCTAAAACAATTTAAAAAAAATTCTCCCTGGTGAAACAAAAAAAACACATTTGTCCATGATTCCTAAAGATGCACTGAATTTTAAGGATGGCAAGGGGATCAATACTATGGTGAATCTGGAGGTGTATGGTCAATTCCTGAAACACGCACAAGACCTTCCTATAATGCTGCTTGGGATTACTCTCAAGGTTATAACTCGACACATACCATTAACACAAACTGTAACATTTACCAGACAGTTAACATGTACCAGTAACATTTACCACATTACAAAAACAAATGTGCAATAACATCAAACCAGACAAGAGTACATAACCATTACCCGCTGTAACTGTTAATATTAGCCAGAAAAAGACTACAAAGATCCAAAACGTATTATAATCAAATGTTTATTTCTAACTTGACACTAAAAGAAAATTCCAGTTGGGCAGCAGCCCACTCTTTAGAGCAGAGAAGAAACTTCAATTGCACTATTTATCAAAGCCACATAAAGCAGGATCAAAAACAATTAGAAACTTAAGTCAACTTATGTCAAATATAGTACTGCAATCCAATTACTCTTTGTTTTCCACTTAGGATGCCCCCCCGTTCACATATTACTTATATCAATGTTAACGCAAAATCCCTTTTCCATGACAAAAACTCAACAGTTTCTTCGCTAAAGCACTCAGCCATGCACCTCACAGCACCAGGGAAAAAAGGAAACCTAGATAAATGTCAAAAGTGATTTTATTTTTTTTTTTCTAAAAACGTTGACGGATCTCAATCTCGACTGTAAATCCAGGACATGAAAAATACAAACGAAAAAAAAAAAAAGGAAAAACAAAACAAAAAAAAAAACATACATTAAATTCATAGAGGTACCAAAAAGTACAGTAAAAATAACACTTCCATCATTGGAAATGTGAACAAAAAAAAAGCGGAGAAGTGACATTTGCTTCCCCAATTGTCTGTCTGTCTGTACAAATGAGGTGTGAGTCTGTTCATCTGAAAGGTAAAAGTCAGGTCCCCGTCACCCCTCCACTCCGTCCATGCTGCTTGCACTGCAGGCCTCCTGCTGTCATGATCATTTAGGTCCTGGGGAGAGAAAAGAGAGGAGAGGAGGTGCCACTGTGGTCCTTAAAACAGGTACAAAAATAACCACATCCCAACATGGACAGCAAAAATCACATTTACTAGGAAACGGAGGGGGGAAGGTGTAAGGAGCATGCGTGAAAAGAACCACAGAAGCATTAAAGATACCAAATGAGGCATGTTAGATTGAACTAAGCAAAAGAAGGCAAGAAGAGCAAGGCTCAAAGCATGAAAAAACAGCAAGCAGGTCCCTTCTCCCACGTAAGAAAAACCCATTTGTGCAGGGTCCACCACAACCTCAACCCTTATTGACCAAGTAGTGTAGTTATATATCGTGTTGACCTTTATTAGGCAACATGAAACTAATGCAAAATTGCACAAAACTGGATTGGTTTCGTCAAAATTGGTTCTTGCAGTAGTTAACCCAGCCCTCCTCTTATGGAAATAAACTGATGACAGTTAACACCACAGTTCTTGCATCCAAATTCAAATGGGAGACTTGATGCCGTGGGGAAACCACGGCAACGAGAGTGTCTACCACAAAAAAAGGAACGAAACAGCTAGGATGTATGAGGAGATGATCTAAAATCTAAAAAAATGCATACCTGCACTACATGTGATCAGTATGGCTTGTAGCTACTCTGGTGGCCTCCACGTCTTGGACTTTTCCCATAGTTTGTATTGCCCTGGTCTGGAGGATGAGAGAAAGAGGACTGAGTGCTCTCTGTGCAGAGACAAGTTAAACATCGTGATCAGGTAAGCACATGAAGGGGGGGAGGGGCCCGTCCACTTACTGTAGCCATAGCCTCCGTAGCCATAGTAACCAGATGAATAGTCATACTGGCCATAAGGTCCGTAGCCGCCGTAGCCCTGCTGACTGCCGTAACCGTAGCCCTGGTTGCCATAACCACTGGGGTTCCAATAGTTATTGTAGCCCTGGTTCCAGTTCTGGTTTTGTCCTAAAAATGTCAAAATACAAGCAGACCCGACATTAACTGGCAGGCCAACCCCCCCTCTCCTTTCAACAGCAAAATGTCAAGTATACAAGTGCTGCATAAACATTAGATACTTAGGAATGTTTTGCATTTTATTTCAGGACAAACACAGGTGCTGCACATTTTATATTAGGATACACATAGCACTGACTTTACACAACCATGTTATAGTTCATCTTTTAGAGAATTACTAAAAAGAAACTACATTAGGCACGTTGCTCTATTCAGAATACTCTGGAATGTTACTATGAGGCCTGTTGCCTCCACAACCGAATTGGAGAGTGTTCTATTGAGAAAAGCTCATCTGATACAAGAAACTCTTTAGGCAAAATGTTATGCTAGACCACAATATAAAACATTCAAAATAGAAGTAGTCAACACTTTTGAGTCTTTGTGGAGGATCTGGTAAATGTTAATAACGTGAAGTGCCTTCACTCACCGCCACGCCCCCTTCCTCGTCCACCACCTCCATAGCCACCCCCACGGCCACCGAACTGCTGCTGCTGATAGACCTCTTTAGGCTGCGCCACTTTTACTTCACACTGAAAGAGAATCAGGAAAGCTCATCCTCATGGTCACAGCGTTTACATACCTAGTCTGTGTGCTCAATGTCTTCAGTGATGCAGTTCATACAAAGTAACAATACACAAATGGGGGAAATGGTCTTAATGCAAAAAGTTATGAAAGGCTGCATGTACAATTAAACATTAATTGTTTACAAGTCAACAGGTTACAACATCTCTTCATATTATGCATCACAAGTCAGAGAATGTTCATTTTACTCATAGGAAAACATGACTTGTCAGTCATAATCTACAAGATGGAAAAACATCAATCAAAAGATACCTCATCTGACAGTGAAATAATTACTCACATAGATTCTTTGGGACATTTTAAAATAACACTTTTTGCATGAATTTAGCTAGTTCTATTGAAACTTTCATTGTCCACTTTTTAACACATGTTTAACAAGTCAGGCATGGACAATTAAATCTTGAGAAAATCTTGTTAAGTCACCTCCCTGGTTGTACACATCTTTGTTGCTATATCAAGAGACAATTTTGCACTGGCTAATTTGGTCACAATGATCCACAATGTATAAAAGAGTGCAAAAGATAGCAGTGGCAAGCAATGAAATCAGCCGTGCCATACAGTGTCCTCCATTCATTCCATCAGGGTTTTGTAATTTGTTGACTAACACACAGACCGCCCTGATGGTACTGATATTGCTCAAACAGCCATAATCACACAGAAAATTAAGAGGCTGAAAAGATCATGGGTTGCAAAGACATAAGGCCTTTACCTCTTTTCAAAAATAACACACTGCAACAATTCCCCTACAGGAAATAACCATCAAGATTTTAATTTAACAGTTATGTAAACAGAAAGACGTTTTTGATTTGTTTACCTTGCTTCCGTTAACATGATGAAACTTCTTTTCCAAGACTTTTTTGACAGGAGACTCATCTTTGTATGTGATAAAGACAAACCCCCTCCTTTTCTCCGACTTGGGATCCAGTGGCAATTCAACTGTTTCGATCTAAGGACACCAAATAGGGAAAGAGGAATGGTTTGACAGAGGTCTTGCTGGACTAACACTCACAAAACAAACAGAACAGCAAGGATAGAAAACAAACCTCTCCAAAGGTCCCAAAATACTCTTTAATCTTTTCCTCTTCTGTCTCAGGGTTAAGGCCACCAACAAATATCTTCTTTACAGGCTCCTTCTTCATCGCCATTGCTTTCTTGGGGTCAATCTGTCGTCCATCTAACCTGTGTTCCTTTTGTTGCAACACCTACAATGGAGACCATATTTATTGTTAGAAATACACCAAACTTTTGAGGAATACAACATAACACAACCAAAATTCCAGTCGATGCCAATACCTTTTCAACACTGGCTGCTTCTTTGAAGAGAACAAAACCAAATCCTCTTGAACGCCCTGTATTTGAGTCCATTTTGATCGTACAATCAGTGACCTCTCCGAATTTTGAGAAGTAATCTTTTAGATCTTTCTTGCTGGTGTCCCAACTGAGTCCCCCAACAAACATTTTACTGTAGGAGTGAGAGATAAAAAAATATATAAACAAAATCAATGACCAAATAATCTATGGGTAAAGTACATTACTGCATGTATAGAATCCATGCAGGCAAGTGACCTTTGCTATATGTATAGATGTATGTTATTAACAAAGGGGCATTATTGTTTTTGCATATGTAAACAGGACATGAGACCAAGACTGACTTACACTTGTTACACATAAAAATATGATTTAATTCAGCCTGTAACCGTACTGTACAAGCCTCCGCAGCTTATTACACTATGTGCTAATGTCGCCGCCTGCCAGCTAGCCCGTGCCCATCCCCCATACGAGGACACATGGCGCCAACAAAAGCCGAATGAACAAAAGCTCCCTTTCAGCAATGCCCAAACGCGTTACACACCAAACAAATTAATTGCACTCTTTTTTTCTGATTATACTCACCCCGCATCTTCTTCGCCTTTGCTAGCGTCAATCTGGCCGCCTTCTGATGTTCCATTCTGAGAATCTTCCTCTGCTTCTGCGTCTACGTCTGCGTCTACGTCTGCGTCTACGTCTGCTTCTGCGTCTCCTTCTGCGTCTCCCTCGGGTTCTGCTTCTAACGCTACCTCTGCCTCGGCTTCTTCTGCTGCGTCCTCTGCTACGTCTTCTACTGCGTCTTCTGCGGCGTCTTCTACCTTGTCGATAGCCGTTTCTTCTTCCTCTTCTAGCTGTTCCACGGGTTCTTCACTGTTGAAATGTTCTTCCACTTCGTTACCATTTTCGGATGTCTCCATAAATTGCTGTTCGGTTTCTGACATCATGATCTTGTGCGATCGTCTGAAATGTTAGTAAAACACAATAAGTATCGGCTAATGATGGCTAGGTAGATGCCTGCTAAGTTAGCTACGTAATGCTTCGCGTTAGCTAGCCGCCAAAGCAAAAAGAAGATGGGTGGATCTCTAGACGGATGCTTAAATGATAGGTATTGCTCAAAGTCCATTCATTAGAGCAAGCCCATAATGTAACTACCCAACCGAAAGGTTTAAATTGTAACTATTGCAAAGTGAAACTACATTGTAGCACTTCGGAAAGCTAACAGTTAACTCTAGTAAGGATAAGAACTGATGAAAAACATAAATGACCAAGCTGGCTAGCTAGCGTAGCTAACGCGGCATTGTTACCAGCTAACCTACATAGCGTTACCAAAAAACGGAATCGCCAAGGTTCGTTGCATTGCGTTTTCTGCAAATCGTACTACCAATAAAAAAATTAAGCAATGAACAAATGACTTTATATTGAAGAGTTACACGAGCAAATAACTTCTAAACAAACGCAATATTACCATGGTTTCACAGATTTACTAGCATGTTGGCTAACATTAGCTTGCTAGGCAGCAAATATCCGAATATAACATAACATTAGCTACCTAACTCCTTGATTATTTTTCCATGTACGCAACAGAATTCTGCAGTAGAAATAGAACCGATCACACGATCACCGACAGTAACAAATCATGCACATACACACACAAATAACTAAATAATGGCTTACTCTGTGGACTAATTCAGCCGGAGCAATCTCGTTAAAATGGACTCTCCCCTGCACCGCCAACTCGTGGCAGCATGGATATCTAACCGGAATAAAGTGCCCCCTCAATAACACAAAACTTGATTTGGTATCTGAGCCGCCGGGGTGATAATAGTGCTTTTCAATTGGTCGGTAATACAAAAGGTTCCCGCCCCTCTGACGTATTCTCATACTGGTCTGGAACGAAATGTTCCAGAGGAATAAGTGCCCCTGTCTAATGTAAGCCTACATACATACAACCATAACTTTTTACTCCACACGCGCAATGTATGCAACTTAGCATAAAAGAGCATTTTCTAGACATGATGTGATAATGAAATTCTTGGTTTGAAATTATAAAGTCTTTTTCAATTATTCCGGTATTTTTCTCTTTTTTTGCATACACATAACATTACATAACATATTAGGCTACCCAGTGAACAAGCTGTACTGAATGTTTCTTCACATTCTGTTAACAGGCCATATCCTCCCATGTTCTTGCTATAGCCTACCTAACTGTGAGATCTGTTAATATAGCTCATGATACAGATCTGTATTGGAAACATTTGTAACATTTGTTTTTGCTAGCTTCTTATTTTGAAAGTTGGTCTATTCATCAGAGCAGAATTGAAAATAAACAGTATGGCCTGACTACTTTTGGCTTTAGGCTTGAGAAAGTTAAAACGGCAGTGTGTGATGAAACTCCTTCTTGTGCAACTGAAATAAACTTAAGTTCCAGACTCATGGGAATGACAATAAAGTGAGAGAGATAATTTAGCATTGTGTCTCCATGTTTGCAGGTTAGCGTGCATGTCTATGAGAAATATGCATTCAATCTCTTTCTTGCACTGATACACATTTGGACTGATAAAATAGGCCTTTAGATTTGTTGCATGCGTGAAGCCTGATCTAGTGGGGCACCACAACATGTCAACATTCAGTGACATAAGCTCAAAACATAGGCTACACTTGTTTTTATTAAACAGCTATTTGTCCAAAATCCACTATCTTTCTATGTGCATTCAGAGATGTAGTTATTCAAATGTACGGTGCCTTTACAGGGCAGTGGCCTTCTCATAGTCCTGGGTAAGTAAGGATATACTGTAGGAACTAAGCAGTCATTTGTCATTGATGTATGCCAGAATGCTACTCAAAATTAATTTGCATGTAGTAAGACAATACTAAATAGCTCAGGCTACTCTAACCATACAGACAAACAAACACAGATATAAGCACAGGGCCTCCAGGGTGGGGCCTGTTCCAAAGAACATCCATTAAATGTTCACATGCGCTCATTTGTAGATGCATTAGCAGTAGGCCTACTTAGCCTGCTCATAGGCTGCTATGCTATATGACTAACAAACTGCAAACCAATAATTGAGAAAGACCGTACCAAATCTAACTTATAGCCTGCTGAAATGAAAAGACCTTCACACAGGCCACCAAACAACTTAACCTAACTAAACATTTACAGTATTAGAAGGTATGGCATGGGATACTAGGCCCATGTATAGTAGAAGTGTAAAACCTCTGATATATAGCCTCTTATATGGATTGATAATCTGGTTATTATTATGATTGCAGTCTGAAAATGTACAGCCGAGAAGAGTTTGTCAGACTGTTGTCCACATTCTCACCCAGGGCTGAGTGAATGTGCTTTTACAACAGTGCCAATGAAGTTGAAGCACATTTTTTTAAATATCTTCAAATTTCCTCTCTTATGGGAAAGCAATCAGATGGTGTATACATTTGCATCACGACAATGAACAGTTACAGACCATAGTGTGCACAGTTAGGTTGGGCAGCACCAAGGCAACAGTTGCTGCCCACATTCTAAATTAACTTGGAGAGTGATGCAAATGAACATTGTCTCTATGATAATGAAGTTTCTGTGTTTCTTTCTCTGAAACGCCGCTTGATGGCTTTCCCAATTCCCACCCCATATGCATGTCTGTTATTTAGATGAACTGCCTGATCCAAGTGTAGGTGTGACACTGAAAGGTGTTGGCCTTTGTTTAAATGATAAGTAGGCCATCTGGGTAATGCAGACGGTCTTATTGGATTAGATAAGACACACTCGGAAACACATTTTTCTGTAATTTATGACAATCTACTGACACTTGTGTTGGTGGGTCAGACTATTAATAAAAAATTAAACTGATCTGTTCATTTTGTTCTGTTATGGAAATTTCAGGGACATTCATGGCTGTACCATACTGCCAAACGGCAATGCAGGGAGGCCTATACTGTGGACATAGGACTTTTAAATATAGGCAGCAAGAAATGCCTTTCAAGTGTTGTTAATGAGGGGTAATGTCCCCTGTCACACACACACACCTACACACACACACACACACACACACACACACACGCACACGCACACGCACACACACACACACACACACATGACAGAGGTGTTCCAGCAAGAGTGGAGCTCCACTATGCTATTTATATCTGCTCTTTACATTGCATTTACATCAGGTTGTTGAACCACAGACATGTACATGTATGTTGGTCACAGCTAAACATATCCAGGCCAACTAGCTTTTCTGCTGTCAGAGCCTAAATTATAGGGTAAAATTCTGCCAGAGCTCTACATACATACGCAATGAACTCCTACATGATCACATTGCAGAAAACATACAATGATTTGCCTGTTGTCAAGTTATTCATTGATTACAATAGGTCATGAGTTGTATTCAACCACTGCCCACGCCACTTTGCCATTGCTTTCCTCTTACCAGATTTCTTCACGAACACTATGGTGATTCCTTCACCTCGGGTCTCCAATGTCCACCTGTTTCTCCTCCTCAGCATTCACGGTTGTACTTATACCAGTAGAATTATCCCTGCCTGCTAATGATGCTTTTGATGAGGCTTTACACAACTCCCACCTCTTGCCTGAACGTCTCCGTTTCCCGACAACCACAACCACAACCACGTACAGTATCTGATTCGGCACAAACCTGTACCTTCCTGATGTTATCCGAGAATGGGCTAAACTTAGGGCAGTGGAAAGCCAATGGCAAAACTCCAAAAACCCAGCCCACCTATGGGTATATCAATATCCCCTATCTTTAGATTCTAGCATAACAGTTGCCAAAACAACATGTTACTGTGACAAGATCAGCCTCAAGGGATTTATTATCCCGCTCGAAGCTCTCTGATATCTTTCCAATATATTGTATCTCAACCATCCACCTGTCTCACTGGCTGACCACCTAGTCTCCCTCCTTTATAGCGTGATGGTCTGCTGTGGGTAATGCTCTACCTAAGGGGGACACAGCCTGAATTCTCCCAATAGAATGCACATTGCTTTCCCCACATAGAACTTGATCAACATTGCCCTCATAGAGCATGACCAACATTGTCATTATTGGGGTGATTGGTTACATTATTTTATAGGGCCTCAGCATTTCAAACTACACCCCTGCCTGCCATCCCAGGCCTCAATCCAGTAACCACACAACCTTTACAGTGAAACCAGCAGAGGCAGACATTCCGGGTTCAGAAAGTAAAAGTCCTGCCAAGTACTTTATCCAACCATTTAGTGAACCATAATTAGCTGCCAGGTAGATCAGATAATTAGTGATATCACCTGTGTTAAATGCATGGGTAGAAAGAATATATGGCAAGACTTTTACTCTTTGGAACCAGGAATGTCCGCCTCTGGAAACCAGACTTCAGTAGGCTCAGGTTACACAGATGTGCACCATCCTGCATGCAGCCAATCTGATAAGCAGAGGAGCGACAGACGGACACAATGGCTATCCTCTATCGGCAGTTCACTCCTGAGCTTTGGATTTGGAACACATCTAGCTATTTATTCTGCAAACAAACAGATAGCATGGACATAATTCACTTAACAAACAAGGTTTATCTGAACTTTCTTTATTATCTCTGTTTCCTGAAAATTTTGGTATGTTGGATTTACTCCATGAAAATCCCTTTACAGTTTCGTCAACAGCAACTGGAAAAGATTAAAAAAAAAAGAAAAAAAAAGAAAAAAAACCTATGTACTGTATGTCCCAGGAAAGATGGGTGTATTCTACAATATGGCAGGCACAGGTGCAGTACTGCATCAACATTTTTAGTAAATATTCCACAGAGTGTCCATAAAAATAAGATAAAATATGATGTGTGTGGATTGAACGATAATGTCCATTTGATGCACAGAACTTGTAATAGACATAATTAACAAAATGTATGTTCAAAGAAAATATACACAAATGATACTGAAAAGACAAACATACTTAAGACACAGAAATGTCCTCAATAATTCTAAATTATAGACATGTTATTTACAACCAGCTATGTGCACATTACATCAACAACCATTACAATCTTAAACTGATCAGTTAATAACAAAGTATCTTGATATTCAAACTGACTTTCGTTAAGATTCCATAGCTAAGCAGTTTTCAGAACACACATTATTCAAAAAGTACAAAACAAACAAAAATACAACTTCATACCTCACCACTGCATTATCCTAGTTTACCTGTTTTGTGTTTTCTGTTCTAATTATATTGCTTTGCAGAGTTTTTTTGTCAATATGATTAATGTGAAAAGATAGAATTCCTGAGAGCTGAGGTCACTTTAACGTGAATTCAAACCACTTGCTGAAAGCCCGGTAGACAAAATGTAGGAGGGTGATACTATTGGTGTGTACTGTATGTTGCATAGGTAAGATTGTGCATCCTATTCCAATAATCATACGGCGTCGTGTTTGTTATTTTTTGACCTCCTATCTTTCCCTCAAGAGGTGTAGCAGCATTCTCTATCAATCCTATGAGCGCTGTTATTTACTAGTCTCCCATATGTTTCCATTCAGGTGTCTGTTACAAAGCATCATGCTATAATGCCATAAAATCATCCTTCATTCAAATATTCAAACGTAGTGCTGTAGTTTATATAAAAACAAAACACCAAAAAAATAGACAGATCCTATATAAATCCTCCATATATTAAATAGAAAATGTTAACAAGGGCAAAAAAGTGTGTTAGCTGCAAAATATATATCGATATGTACAAATCCCATGCTTCCAAATCAATGATCACTGCAAGAGAGTAAAAAAAGAGAGAAACGTCAATATCACATGATAACAGTATTTATCAACCATGTAGAAATGTGAGACTAAGAACGCCAAGACAGGAGCGCAGGGAATACAGACCTTGTTCCAACATTCTGCTATGGGCAGCCCATCTCGACCCTGTCAGCAGAAATAGAATAGGTCTAGTTATTGCCTGTCACCCTAAGTTCTGACCATACTGAGGGACAGGAGAGGACCACCACAGGCAAACACCAAGCAGACCAGTCAATCACTGCACTGATTTGCAATCTGCAATGTGCACCCTTAAAGGGATATTCCGCCATTTTTGGAAATACGCTCATTTTCCACCTTCCCTCGAGCAAAACAATCGATATTTACCTTGTTCCCGTTCATCCAGCCATTCTGTGAGTCTGGCGATACAACTTTTAGCTTCAGCCTAGCATAGATCATTGAATCGGATTAGACCATTAGCTTCTCACCTGCTAGCTTCATGTTTAAAAGTGACTAATATTTCTGGTAATTTTCCCATTTAAAACGTGTGTCCTCTCAAGTTAGAAAGTGCAATAAGACCAACTGAAAATGAACCCTGCCGTTTTTCTAGGCTGATTTGACATGGAACTACATTCTCATCTGGCGTAATAATCAAGGCAACTTGCAGCTACTGGCACTACTACTGCTTGATGTCTATGGGGACTATTTTCAGATGCTGCGTACGATATCACTGCGCCTATGGTACGTTTGCAAGTTGCCTTGATTATTACGCCAGATGAGAGTGTAGTTCCATGTCAAATCAGCCTAGAAAAACGCCAGGTTTCATTTTCAGTTGGTCTTATTGCACTTTCTAACTTGAGAGGAGACGCGTTTTAAATGGGAAAATTATCAGAAATCTTAGTCACTTTTAAACATGAAGCTAGCAGGCGAGAAGCTAATGGTCTAATCCGATTCAGTGATCTATGCTAGGCTGAAGCTAAAAGTTGTATCGCCAGACTCACAGAATGGCTGGATGAACGGGAACAAGGTAAATATCGATTGTTTTGCTCGAGGGGAGGTGGAAAATGAGCGTATTTCCAAAAATGGCGGAATATCCCTTTAATGAGAAGGGGGGGCACTGAATTCAAACTTTATGAGGTCATTCCATCATAATCACAACCACACAAGGAGTCATTTTTCATACACGCAGAAACACAGGGCAAAATAAACACAGAACAAAAAATAAATCAAACAAATGGAACACCATGCGCACACAGGCAACACATCTCCACACATATTTAGACTTTGTCCAACTCTGATTTGAGCGTGTTTAGGGGCAATGGTTCTAGATGAAGTGTAATATCATGAGGTGTGATCAACTGCCATGAATGAAAGAAATCACAGAGGGTAAACCAATAGGTTAAACAACAAATGCAGGTTAAGCACTGGTACCATGCACTGACAGTCAAGGCTACTCGACTGAAATGTTACAAAAGAGTACCTGGCTACCCTGAGCCACCAATCAGAGACTCAATCACAACACAAGCCATACTCACAGGCCCCACCGGCAGTGGTCATTGTGTTTATCAGGAAATGCATAACTCTACTCTCCGAAAAACGCCTTAGAAGGCAATAAGCGAAGATGGGAGGTAGTTGTGGGGGGTTTCATGCTTTCTGTTAGCCTGCTTTCAGTTTTAGACAATCACGCATGTATTGACTAAGTGGCAACAAATGTTCAGAATCCTTGATTGAGTCACATCGTTGATTATTGATTGACATCATCCACCAAAACACAAAGTCAAACTCCTTTCCTGGTCCCAACATGGCGAGACTGGTGAGATATCTGATTTGAAATTTCCACCTAGTACAGTAACCACTGCCTGCGGGTTGGCTGGATGAGGATGAGGGGGTTTGAGGGAGACACATAGACACAGAACACACAGTATACTGTACCAGGGGGCAGGGGGCGTCAGGGAGCAGCCCTGCTTCCCCACCACGTCCTTATAACGCACTGGCGGCCTGCCATTGAAATTCATTCAGTTCTCTGTTACGTTCATGTCAGTCTGAATCTTTTCCACATTCACATACCACATTTCCACACAACCATTCACAGAACACTCATATAACCTTCAGGGATATAAAGACTCTGTAAAAAGTTGAATCCTTATAAAGTTGAGTAAAACAAAAAAGTGATCTATCATGAAGCCACATGTCTCACAGCTTAGAGGAAAGCTATGAAACTATAAGAGGTCGAGCTTTATATACATAAGAGAGGAGTTGGTGACGTACCACAGGGCAGGGCTGGTCCAGTCCAGGAGGACCCTGCTCGCCTTTCTGTCCCTTCATGCCCTTCTTCCCCACCGGGCCGCGGTCACCCTGCAGGACCGACACGAGAGGTGAGACACGCCGCTAACAGGGAAGCCACGGTAACTGAAGCGCTCAGTTCGCGATGCGTTAAAAACATTTTAGATGTCTAGGGTCTATTTTTACCCGAACATACGCGCCACTATCAACTCTGGTGTAGCTACTTCCACTGATTAGAGTGGAAGCTAATTGTTGCAGCCGACGCAACGCGAATGGAACGCTTCAGTTACACGCCTGGTGTAGCTTCCCCTGTAACTCTTCCTCTTCAAGTGTGCACTCACACTAGACAATCCATACCATTAACAATGTTTGATCGGAAAAGTTCAGTGTGCTTGCCTAGTCACTAGTGTGTGTGTGTGTGTGTGTGTGTGTGTGCAGTGTTTAATGTGAGTATGCCCTCAGTTGACTTTCGTGCTGTCCAACTATTTGCAGTTTAATTGGTTTGTTAGCATGGAATTTGGACAAAATGACCACTTCAATAACGCTGTTCAATATGTTGTCACTGGTTGTCATGTTAGTTGACAGTCTGATAGAGAGGCTAGAGAGAGTGAAAGAGAAAGAAAGACAGATAGTGAGAGAGAGTGAAAGTGAAAGAGAAAGAAAGAGAGAGAAGGGGACAAAAAGAGAGAGAGAGAGATTGAAAGAGAAAGAAAGAGAAAGAGAGAGAAAGAAAGAGAGTGAAATAGACAGAAACAGAGAGAGAGAGAGAAAGAAACAGTGAGAGAGAGAGAGAAAGAAAGAAAGAAAGAAAGAGTGAAAGAGACAGAAAGAGAGAGACAGAGATAGAGTGAGAGGGAGAGAGAAAGAGTGAAAGAGAAAGAGAGCGATGAACATTTGATCAAAAAACTCCATAACCCCATCCATCACTCATTGATTTGACTCATTGATCTCCAGCTGGTTGGCCGGCTGGGTGCTGAGTGTGAGTGAGTGCAGCAGCACCAACCTTCTCTCCTCTGCCTCCCGTGTCCCCTTTCTCTCCCATCAGCCCTGGGAAACCCTGCACATCAAACACAGTCTCAGGACCAATCACAGCCCAGAAAAGATCCATTTATCACACTAAATGCGACCAATCTTAAGCATGACCCCCCCCCCCCAAAAAAAATGGAATCCAATACTCACATCTAATCCAGGCAGGCCTTGTTTGCCCTGTGGCCAGACACATGGAAGAAGAGAATAATAATGAAACAGTGTTTCCGACCAGATGAGAGTCTCACTATTAATAGCATTACATTTTCATTAAAAGTGCATTACATATTCAAGTCACGTCGCTGATTCTTACCAGGACACGGATCATTCAAGGTCACATGTTAAGACGTGTACCCTGCAACAGAGACAGATGCACGCGGAGGGACATGTACTTACTTTTTCCCCTTTGGCACCTGGAAGGCCGACTAATCCCTCAGCACCTGGTGAACCAGGAGCGCCCTGGGCATGGGGGTAGAGAGCTACACGTCACCTCAGGACCATCACAAGCCAAATCATCAAAATGAAGCACAGGATAGGGGATGGATACATACAAGCACAGTGTTTTGACAGTGAGACTGTTTGGGCTATACTTTTTTTGTTAATCCCTTGCTATTAATCCCATTCCCTCGCATGTATTTTACTGTCCTCCATGGTGTTGTTTTACAGAGGCTACAAACTCAATCTCTCCGTATTTGTGCAATGACAAAGGTGTTGTGAACGGTGAGACATGGCGGTGTGTGCGGTGCTGTTGGGGACTCACTCTTGGGCCGGGGGTGCCATGCTCTCCGGCCTCTCCCTTCTCTCCTCTCCCCGCCTCGCCCGGCTCCCCCTGAGTGCACAGAGTCCAGCTTAACGCGTCGCACCAAATAAACCTCCTCATTAACACAACATGACTGCATTACAGTAGCACTTCATTATATCACACACTGGCACACGAGTCTGCACATGAGTTACTGTGGGCTGTAGGTCTTGATGTAAACATCACTTTTTAAGGCTGTTACATGATGTGTGTTTTGGCTCTCGGCCACCAGAGTTGATTTAAGTGAAGCTTTCCAACAGGATTTGGGGGAAATAACAGTGGCTAAAATCTATTTGTGAGGTAAAAACTGCGTAAAGAATAATGAACGACTTAGTGTTTGTGTAGTACAAAATAGTGGACAGTACAATGTGGTGCAAAGCGCTCAGAGCCACATGAGCTCTTTCAGGAAAGCTTACAAGTCAGTGAGCACTTGACTAGATCTTACGTGCATAGTTTCAGGAAGATTCTCTGAAATGGCCTGAGGAAATGTATCTGTGCGGTACAGGTTTGGTGAGTTTGATTTCCTCTTTCTATTTGCCCTTATGTCAGCAACTTTGGAGTGAGCTTTGAGCTGGTCCAATCATTACAGTCATGTTTTGATCTATACATAAGTTATTGTATTACATACAAACCGTCTGCATGGATTAACAATTTGAATCCAAATGGAAACGTTTGAATGGAAAAGTTCCACTCAAAAATGAATGTTATCAATACTGTCTCGGTTGAACACTAAGTTACATGTAAAACTATGTTGTGTTTTGACATGGCAGACAAATGTAGATACATTTTTTCAAAGTGCAAAATTGTTGTTTAAGGGCAACATTTTTCCAGTATGTAAGTAGCTTATGTAATGGTCAAAAGAATTCTTACCTTGGGGCCAGGTATTCCATGGCCCTGGAAGACAAAGCTTGTGTTATAAACTCACGCTTCAAATCAATGTCTAACACTACTCAAAGGAAAATGCTTTTAGATTAGATTATCGCCATCGCTTGTTCCTCAGGTGTTCTCTACACCTGGCTAGACTCACCTGGTGTCCCTGGGGCCCCGGGGGGCCAGGAGGCCCTGGAGGTCCCGGCAGTGAGATGATCTGTGCCTGCAGGGAGGAGGGCACCAGTACACCTCAGTTAAAACAGAGCTACAGAGCTGTCATTTTTTTTAAACACAACAGTTAGAAATGAAATATTCATCACCGGTATCTGTTTGGACAAGAGGCTTTCCATGAGAGGTGATACCTCAGGACATCCACACTTGTAATCACTCAACGTTTAGCACTGAACTGTCTGATGCAAATGTTCGAGAGCATTGATTTCATAACGTCCCATTTGACTGTTATTGAGTGAGAGAGGACAGAGTAACTGGAGTTGGGTGAATGTTCAGATTGACATGTAACGTGAGGACAAGCGAGCAGACAAAGAGCATACAAAGTATATGAACAGAGTGACATTCTGTTGTTTGGCAACAGTAAATGGCAAGACTATTGATTAGAACTATTTTTGAGAGGCAGAATCAAAATGGATGATCGAAAACAATTTGATGTCTCTAAACTTAATTAGTTGTGACTGGAACTGTTATACAAATGCAATAAATAGCACTCATGATCATAGTGTTGATAAAGGTTAATCCCACGGCTGTGGTTATCTGTTGCCAAACCATAGCTGTGGGAATATCCTTTCACAAACCCAACGCTCACTTGTGCCACATTGCTTAAATATAGCACACACAGAGAGAGAGAGAGAGAGCGAGAGAGAGCGGGCACGAGAGAGAGAGAGAGAGAGAGAGAGAGAGAGAGAGAGAGCGGGCACGCGAGAGAGAAAGAGAGGGAGAGAGAGAGAGAGGGAGGGAGAGAAAGAGAGAGATTTAAAAAAAAGGCCAAAACACCTGTCTGATTTCCCACTGTTACGTAACTTATTAAGCTTGGCTAGCACGTGTGTAAACAAGCCATGGCACCATTCCCATTCAGTGTGTGTGCCCTGTTCAGGTGATGACATGCTATTCTTACCAGGTTGTCCTGAATCCAAGCGTCTCCCTTCTCTCCTTTCTGGCCATCCACACCCTGACAAAGCGATGGAAGTTATGTCAATACTACGGTATGGCAAGTCAGATCTTCTTTAAATGAAACTGTGAAATGTCCTACCTCAACAAACGTACTCAATGGCACAACCGCTATGAAACATTCAGTCTACTATAAGGTGGTCAAACTACAATTACAAAACAGGCTGTGCTGGTTCACTCAGTGCTCTAAAATGCCAGCACCTTACACAAAAATCTCTCTAAAAAGATACATTTGTGGGTCATTGCAATGCTCCCATATGCCCAACAATAGCTTTAGTTCATGTGCAACATACGTTTGCTCTTTGTATGTATGCACATACTGTATGTATGCATGTATGCACATATGAATGCATGCGTATGTGTATAATCAGCAGACTCACCGATGGGCCGGACAGACCCATCTCCCCCCTCTCTCCCTTCTCCCCTGGGTACCCTGGCCTCCCGTCCTCTCCTCTCTCCCCATGTGGGCCCTGCGGAGGAGGAGAAGGCCCATTTCCATACACATTTCAAACACAGTCTCTCGCAAGTCCTACATGGTGCGTTCATGCTGAAAGGTAATCATGGTGGGTGCAGGTCAGGACATGGTCAGATATGGTCAGCTATGGTCAGACATTACTGCACCTGCGCTCCGTCTGTTCCGCGTATGCCAGGGAAGCCGTCCTCTCCCTGCACGAGCGATACAAACAAACACACACACACACACACACACACACACACATATGACAAGCATTAGCACATCACTTGCAATCATATGTCCAGACCCGCTGCATTCAAACTAAACACAGGCAAACGGAGGGGTGGTGCCACAGACATCAGTTATACTGCCTAGTGCCTTGTCAAACTAAATATCTGTCGAGACAGGGTGGTCTTGCCTTAGGTCCTGGTTCTCCCGGTGGGCCCGGAGGTCCCTGAAAGAGAAACAGGGACGTAATTTGCATGAAATTTGTAGACAATGGACACGAACATACAAAAGCATGAGATGTGTACCGTGCACATGTGCAGTGCATATGAAGGCTTTGTTTGTACAACTCAATACAGATTCCCTCCCAGAATACCAGCTTTCCATAGTAACTACTCACCCTAAGAGCGTGGAGGAGTTCTTCAGTGAGGTCAATTCCCTCGGATGAACCAGGGGCTCCTTTTTCTCCAGGTAAACCCTACACAGACAAGAGATGGAGTCCAGTCAAGCATCCAGGTAAACACACAAGCACAGACACACATACTGTATATACCGTGCACAAAAACACACACAAGTACATAAAGGGAGAACTATACACAAACACACATATACGATGCATAAAAATGTACACACCAACACACAAGATGCACAAAATACACACACACACACACACGCACAGAGAATTACACACCATAATTCCTTGAGGCCCATGCCCTCCGTAATCGCCCTTCTCCCCCTTTAGAGACATCACCACATTATTTATACATACCAGACATATGCTTACTTGTATCACATATGCTTCTCTGTCAAATGGCATTCAATTATAAACAAATTCGCGTATATAGATGTTTGTTAAACCTGGAAGCAGGGTTCATTCAATATTCACTTTACAATTTTAGATTGCTGGACCAAACATATGACTGAGAATTTCATTGACATTGAGAATTTGATTGGATTTGTTTGTGTTTGCCAGATGTGTTTCGGTCTAATGCCTTCTGTGCAAAACATGTTTTTTTTCTTGTTTTTTGTTGTTGTTGTAGTTGTCATTCCACTCATTCTGTTACTAAATCTCCTCAGACATTGAGCCCTGCTGATCATGTGACACTCCATCTGTGATGGCACACAGGCAGGTGCCTCACCTTCATCCCTGGGAGCCCGTCGATGCCCCTCTCTCCCGGAGTACCCGACACGCCAGGCTCTCCCTGCACATCAGCAACGGGAGACAAAAACAACACATGACCTCCTGGCCTCCACAGACCAGTACTGTGGCCAGGAAAACGCACACTGACACTGGTCTCTAGAACTTTCATTTGTCACCTCGCACAAGGAGGCTATGTTTTCATCGGGGTTTGTTGGTTTGTTTATTGGTTCGTTTGTTTGTTTGTCTGTCTGTCTGTTTGCTTGCAAAATAACTCAAAAAGTTAATGATGGATTTCAATTACATTTTCAGGGAAGGTCTGAAATGACCCAAGAAAGAAATGATTAAATTTGAGTGATCCGTATCACTGTCTGGATGCAGGAGGCGGTTACTGTATGTGTTCGCTTGGCGGAGGTTTGCGCTCTCCGAGTGCTTTTCTAGTTACAAAAGAAGTGCTCTTTCTACTTGTCAGTGCGGACCAGATAATAGTACCTTTATTCCTGGAGGTCCCTGTGGCCCTGGCCCGCCATCTTCACCGTCATCGCCCTGAAAGGACACACACACACACACACACACACACACACTTCAAGTCACCTTAGTGTGTGAGGGAGTCTGCATGCATGTGTCTATGTGTGCATGCACTATTACATGTGGCTCTTGTATCTGAGTTATTATGCTGACCTGAATGCCTGGGAGCCCTCTCGGTCCCTGTTCAGAGGTTAGAATTTGAAGTTAAAATCTATTCTATAGCATTCTATACTACCTCTATTTTGTCCTAACTGCATGCAGAAATCAATAAAAATGTAAATAAATAAAAATATATATATGTGAGAAAACACACCTCAATGCCATCACGTCCAGGAGCACCCTGTGAAAGACAGATGAAGGTTTAAAACACCTCACATAAATATAAACATGTCAACATCTGTGAGGAGTCATTTCTTTCAATAACCACTAGGGGTCAGTATACAGCTTGATTGTGGGTCTGCTCGGTGAAATACTGCTGAGTTGTGGGCTCCTATGTCCTTGCCTCACATTCTTTTGTAGTTAAGCACAATTTACCTCACAAGTTAAACAGACAAAAAAACAACAACTTCATAGCAGAATAAAATGTTAAGCCCTCTCTTCCTGTCATAAATTCTTTGGCTTGTTTGCCCGAAAAACACAGACGGAGGGCATTGTACCAACACAAAGCCTCTCTAAACTCTCCCAGCATTAAAACAGCAAGCACTGCACTCTGAGTAGCCTTAAAGGGAAAGTATCTCTCCCTTTAAACAGGCGACCTTTAATAAAAAATATGCTTTTCGATGATGAGAGGTCCCACCAAATGATTTACATCCTCAAATCAAAACTCTTTAAGACGTAAGCTATTACATCATTATCTTCCACATCAGAAGAGGCATTTGATGTCCTTGGAAGATATGTCATATAGACACTTCAAATAACGGAACAGTCAGAGCTTCCCTCGCATGCATATGGTCTAATGATGAGACTTGGTGACAGGTCTCAACGCACTGAATTATGGGACGGGCTTCAAAGCCTGCAGGGACACTGGGGGTGTCTGGGTTGTAAATAAATCTCGGTGACGTCGGAGTGTCTTTTCTGTTAACACTACGCGTCTGGTGAGAAGCAACAGGCTCCGCCATCAGCCCTCTCAAGCTGCTAATGAGGCGGTTTCAGTGAGCTTAGATAAACACAATTAAGGGACACAACAACAGGAAGTGGCCTTTGAGCTGGCTGACCCTGGAACATCTGCTCTCAATGTGAACGGCAGCTTTGAGCCGTCGCATCTGTGGCATCCAGGGCTCTGTGTGTGTGTGTGTGTGTGTGTGTGTGTGTGTGTGTGTGTGTGTGTGTGTGTGTTTGTGTGCAGAGACGGCGGACCCTTTTGGGTTCAGTCTGAACGAGCCTGACAGACACGGGATGGGGGACCAGGGGAACCAGGGCTGGGGAGGAGTGGTGGGGGTTAGGGTAGAACTGGCTCATTAGAACTTGCTCATTGAACTTGCTCATTGTTAGCCTTCCAAATGTGACAGAGCAGTGGCTTTCTTGGCCTGGTCTGTGTGTCTGTGTGACAGGGGTCTGTATGGCTCACTGATTAGACATGTGTGTGGATTGGAGGGACAAGCTGGGAGTGTTTAATCGTAGTAACTAATGGTGAGTCATTAAGCCCAAGTGAGAGTCATAGCAAGTGTCATCTCCCTCTCTGGCACTCACACTGGAGCACCTGGTAAGTGTGTGTGTGTATGTGTGTGTGTGTGTGTGTGTGTGTGATGGAGTGTGTATGTGTGATGTAGTGTTTGTGTGAGTATCTGTGTGTGTGTGTGTGTGATAGAGGAGTGTTTATGTCTGTGTGTGTGTGTGCGCGCGCATGAGTGTGTGACTCATCGATGAGTGAATCAGACCTGCTGTCCCGGAGGTAAACACATCCTGTGACGGCACGTACCGGCTCTCCAGGGAATCCCCTCGGTCCATCCCTCCCCGTGTTCCCGGGCGGTCCCCTGGGGCCTGGAGTCCCTGGGGGCCCTGGAGGGCCCGGAGGCCCCACTTGTCCTTGATCTCCCTAAAATAACAACATTAGTGTGGGTGTGTGGATGTGTGGGTGGCGAAATGAGAGAAAATGCAGGCATCAAAACAACACATCAAAATGAGTCACAATTTCATGCTAAAATGTAATAATCGTATATTGGTAACCATAAAAAATACAGCTGCATGCGTGTCATTTGTGTTTCAGCTGGGCCTTTTCTAAGTAACGTGATGGCAGAGGCACTCTCAGTCGTGACAGGCAGATCTTAAGAGGCTGGGGGATGTTTGCCAAACCCAATGTGTTAAATACAGCCCAGCGTGGCTGGAAAACCAAAAATTTTGCGGTTGATTGTTATGGCATTATACACAAATAACTTTTGCCCAATTATATTACAAAAGGGCACTTGCATTGACAAGAGAAAAGACTATTTATATTATTTTTGTGAGGCAGGTTTATACTTTTCTTAACATCCATAAAACAAAGCTAGTCATCTGAGTGGCCTTTATGAGAAGGGGTTTTAACTTGTCCAACTTTCAGCTTAAGTTTTAATTGGAAACAGACAGGGGTCCCAACAGACTTATAACAGTAAGTGGAAAGGCCAGGAGAGAGAATACATGCACAATTTGAGCAGAATACAGAGAAATAGAAAGTGAGAGAATAGGGAAGGAGAGAGAGAGATGAGAGATGGAGAGAGAGAGAGAGAGATAGTGTAAGGTATAGCTGAGGCATGCAACAGGCTTGCTCTACCTTCAGAAGGCGCCTTGGAAAAACATGCTGGTCACCTGAAAGAAAGCCGTGGTCATGTCGAGGGAAGACCATCTAGAGCCAAGAAGCAGAGGAAAAGAAAGAGAGAAAATGGAAAGAAAGAGAGAAAAAAACACAACAAAAGGCTGAAAACAAAAGGCGTCTAAATGAAAAGATGACAGTCGTGACAGACACACCCGTCTCCTGACCGCAAGAGGAGGGAAAGCAAAAGCAGCAGTGAGCAAAGGAAGAGTCTGAGAGGAAGAGGAGATGAGAGGAGGCTGCGGGACCCCATCAAAGACCTGCGAAAACCAGAAGCCTTCAGAGGAGGCCTCCACGTGGACCCCAGCACAGACCAGCTAGTGTCACGGCTTTGGAGACAGACAGCACTAAGGGGGGTGGGGGGGAGGAGGAGGGGGGTGTGGGGGTGGGCGTGTGTGCAGGGGAGGGGGCAGGGGTGGCGTAGGAAAGAGGAACAAACCTTCATTTGAATCTGATTACTGAGCAGGCCTGCAGAGATGGCTTCTGCAGGAGGACCCTGGGAATGGAAAGGTGGGGGTAACAAGAGAGGGCGGGGTGGGGGTGGGGAGCAGGGCAGATAATAAGGTATTAAGGGGATGGGGTGGATGGATGGATGGATGGATGGAAAGATGGATGGAGGGACAGATAGATAGATGGAGAGATAGAGAGATGGATTGATGGAGTTGGAGGTGGGGGCAGAGAAGGCCAGAAGGGTATAGTGCAGGGCGAGGAGAGAGCAGGGGGGGGGGGGGGCATGATGGGACATGATGACAGATGCAGAAGCAGGGGGAGACAGAGAGACTGTTTACACAAGCATGAGGTGAGGCCGAGGTGGGGGGCCAGCGATTCAGAGCAACATGTGACAATCCGAATAGCACCGCTCAACCTGACTTCCATTTCCATAGGGCTAAATTGCAGCGCTGCGCTGACCACTCTAAATGTCACAACAGCTCGCGTCTGGACATGCCACACTTCTTCTTCTCCGCCGGAGCCCCAAAGAGCTGGCGCAGAGGAAGAGACACATAATGGCCATGAGGTTTGCATCGGGGCCGCGGTTTGCTCGGATAGCTGTGGTCGAGGAGAAGTAAAATCACATTTTCCCCGGAGTGATTTTTCTCTCTCTGCGCTCGCTTCCCACAGTGACACTGGTTATTGAGCGCAGTTCACAATAGCCATGATGAAATCCAGAACACGGCGATCTGGGCTCGCGTCCCACTTTGCTGTTGTGTTGTGATGCTCGGACCTGGAGTAATCAAGCTCGCCTATCAGCCCACATCAGCTCTGGCGAGTGATCTTATCCTAACAAACGGCGAATGCTGTTTCGATGACAAATGAGCAGTGACAAGTTAAAGAGGAGGAGGTGTGGCGCCCGTGGCTGCAGGCCCTGGACCTCATTCGGGTCCAAGTACTGACCGGGACCCGGGATCGCATCCCACCTGAGGTCATCTCCTGGTCCCACCCTATCTCTCTCTCACCCGCGCCACTTGCTTCCAGGAATTCGTCACTGTCATACACAAATGAAACGCAAAACACCCCCAAACTCCACTTCAAAAAGTGAATCCATGACATACAGACCTGGAGTAATTAAGCTTGTGCACTAGCTGACATTCTCCCCTTAGTCCTGTTATATCGATGCCTCCTAACTCATGCAGCGTGCCGTTTCAATGAGAAGCAAACAGAAACGGGTTAAAGTCTTCATATAAGCATGTGCCTGCGGCGGCAGACGGCAGTGCGTCAGCACTGACAGTAATGGATGGACGGGCCAGCATAGACTGACCCGGGGCCGCACTTAATTCGCTCCATTCAAGGCCACAGGGGTCAAGTACAGAGGAAAGGCCACGGGTCCACCTGTTAAGTGCACTCGGGTTACACAACAATTTGCCATCTGTGAGGAGAAAACTCTTTTCAGAGCTCAAAAAAGAAGAAGAAAAAGAAAAAAAAATCACTTTAATTGACTGCTTTTTTGGGGTAGTCAAAGTTGTGAGGTTCTTCCCATAATAACTTTCAAGTGATTCCAGGAACTCCCTCCAAGTTACTGTTAAAATAAGATTTCATAGAAGGCGGACTTCCTCTCATTACTCAGCCCTTTGTACGCATTATTATTAATGGGAAAATTAAGCGCTTGTCTTTCAGTACACTCATGTATGACTTAATGGTTTTGGGGGAGAATTTCCATCGTCAGTGAGCATCGCGTGGACGATATTGCAATGCAAACTATTCAAAGCATTCTTCAGTATAATCACTTTAAGAGGTGGGCCTGCCCGACAGCAACTGTTTTTAATAGAGCCAATTTGGCTCGTGGGCGATGGGGGCCTACAGGTCACTGCCGTTAAACAGCCTAAATGGCTGGCCCGTGATGGCTAGGGCTGTTATAAATAGAAAACCAGTATGACCCTTTTGGTGGAATTCCTGATTGGACACGCACTATATTTTCTCCCGCTGGGAGGCGGATGGAGAGAGGGAGGCTGGAGGGAGTGGTGGGGAGCGGTGGAGGGATACGACGCTGGATGCCCGGTGCAGGCTAACTGCTGTGGATAAGTGTGGCTGTTTAACGGTCAGAGAGGCTGCTCCCAATGATGACAGTGGCAGCTGGGGCCACGTCTCTGGTTGGGTTACAAAGGGAGGCTCTGCTTAAGGTTGCACACTCACCCTGGGGCCGACGCCTCCTTGGTCACCCTGAGAAAGAGAAGAAGAAAGAACGAAAGGAAGGAAAAAAGGAAAAAGAACGAAAAAAAGAGTCAGTTTTGACCAATCGGATTTGACACAGGCACCACACAAATGACATCTAATTCGATCCTGTGTTCTTCTGAGAGACCATTGTTCCAAACTTGCTTGTAATGCCGAGGGTCTGGTCTTCATTATGCCCAAACGTTTATTACAGTGCTTTTATAGCAGGGTGCACTGCGCAGTAATGCACATGGACAGATTTCATAACGTACCTTTTCTCCTTTAACTCCTGGCAAACCCTGGCAACAGAGGAAATCAACAGCGGGATCAGGAGTTAGGCTCACATGAAAAGATCAAATCTTGAACCCATACCCCCCCAACTCACCCCAACCAACCCACCCTCTCCTCCAAAAAATCCTTTGTTTCAAAAGAGCAGTTTCATGGTTCTTTTCAAAAATTAGGACACTGGACAAGTGAACTGTTATTTTCATAACACACACAACCCTTTCTCATCGCTCGAGCCAAGATCTCACAGACTCCACCTATGGACGTGGCGCACAGGAACCAGCGCTTCGGCGACTATCTGCGAGCGTGATGTATACACAGTCGGTTTTGCAGGCACATTTGAGTCAGCTCTCTCCTGATTACAATTAATCCTGTGAAGTCATGGGCGCCCGTGGCCCAGGGCCCTGGATTGGACGCATGTGGTGATTGAGCTGAAGTACATCTGCTGATACTGTCTTTGAAAACGAGCGGGCCTCTCTGCTTTACCGCCTCTGACAGCTCTCTGACATATGGACGGCATTTAAAAATGTTTCAGAATGCAGGGGCTGTTGTTTCAGGCTCTTGCCGTTTCGAATGCATTTTCCCATGTGTTAACTAAAGCCCCTGAAAAGCCCAGTCCGTACGCTTAAATTACTCACGTCAGAGAGAGAGATCTCTTACACATGAAGGGAATGCTAATGAAATGATTTAAAATAGCAGTACAGTGTTTGAATTTGAAGAATGCATTTGACGACTCAAAAAACAGTTGCCTATAAACAATACGTCTCAAAACGTGTCTCATTGTCGCTTTTTAAGGGCGGCTACATAACTCATGGATTAGATTCGGTGCAGTTCATCTAGCTATGGAGGAGCGAAGCTGTTTGTCTTCTTGCTCGCATGACAGCCACAAAACACGACCCGTATTCTGGGCCTTGGAGCGATTATAACCTGTTTATGAGGTTCTTCTGGTTTCTATGTGTAAACTCTCACTGCTAATGTGATGGGCTTTTAAAGAGTCCCCTTCCAAGTTTGAAACACTTCATTTATTTTAGTGTGTGTGCATGTGTGAGTGTGTGTGTATATGTGTGTGTGTGTGTGTGTGTGCCTGTGCGTGTGTGTGTGTGTGTGTGTGTGTGTGTGTGTGACACTCCACCATTTGCTCAAGCCATTCCTCCTAGGCCCCTCAGATGTAAACACACACGCGCATGGCAGAGCGATTAATCTGGAGGACTAGATGAAGTTTGCAGCCTTGAGCGACTGCAGCAGTAGTTACAAGTGAGACACAACCCAGGGTTGGTGTTGATCTCGTCAAGGGGCAGTTTTGGTCAAGTGGCTTATCACTGCTGCATGTGTTAACTCGAAAATCCTTCTATTCTCTCGCGGTTTTGGATGTTCTCGGGTTCATGATGTTCTGATTTTCCTGACTTTTCCATGCTGACACATTCTGAGTAGAGCAGTAACTACAGGACTGTTTGAGATTATCTTAAAACCAACAATACCCCGGAGATCTGTCTAACTACTGGGAGAATGATGCTGCAGATGCATTTACGGTTGGACCAGCAACAGAGTGAAATATCAGTGGATATGACAGCAAGTAATTTGCGTATTTCAGAGGCTGTATTGTGGAATCGCGCTGGTTTACTTTTGGAATTTGCAGCACCCAAGCGCCAACCGAAGTCTATAATTTTGTGTATTTTGTGTACTAGAGTTAACTACAGTTCAGAGAACACAAAAGTTGCCCAAGCACGAAAAATATTTTTTACCATTATCAGCCCATTTGGTAGGCTTACAAATAACTAAAGTATTGTTGATATACAATTACAACTTGGACTTCTGGCTCCCAAATTCCTGAAACACATCCATGCTGGCTGAAATAGTGCATAACAAAGTGGAATGAGAAGAACAACTCTGGGTGAGATTTAGACCTGCAACTCCACAGCCCAGTGAGCATTGTGATCGTGAACTAACTAGTATTTGATAACCGATAAATAACTTCTGACATATTGTGTATTTCCTGAAGCCAAGGATACGTTGGTCAAACACACACATGTTGTTGTTTTTCCGCCATCTGCCTGAGAACATATTCCATTGCGTTTTCCCAGTATCTGGTTCAATGACTATTGTTTACATAAACTCTGCCATTCGCAAAGCACTTACAACAACTGCCTAGAACAACTCTTGACAAAGAAATGGAGATCTACATACCTGGCTTCCTTTTGGCCCAGGTATGCCCTGATAGCAGCAGAAGAGAGAAAAAAAGAGGTTTTTGACATTAGAGGGAGGGAGAGGGAAAAAAAACCCCTCATAAACAGTGAATTTTGCTCTGCTAGCAGCTCTGCGGCCCGTGGCCCTGTGTTCAGAAACCTCTCGGTGACACATATATCTGTCACAGCCGGGCTATGAACTGACCGAGCAGACAGCAGAAACAGCCCCCTCTATTATACCCCGTTTAACACGTTATTCTGTGCCTTAATCTGACAGTGCGATGACAGATGTGGATACTCACTGGCTTCCCGTCCATGCCGAGGGGGCCCTGGATGGAGAGAGAGAGTGCGAGAGAGAGAGAGAGAGAGAGAGAGAGAGAGAGAGAGAGAGAGAGAGAGAGAGTGAGAGAGGGATCAAGGACGCACGCGTTATGACAGGCAGTCCAGAGAATCACATGCCTCTCGGGGGCTTCCCCATTAAGAGGTCATCTAAGAACACTCACATCTGCACACTGTCAGCGAGACCACGGCTGTCTAACACGTTCCCACAGCGGCTCGGACCCAGGTTCTCAGATTGCACTACTTAAGGGATTACTTTGCTTAACTGACCGCGCCCCCCCTAAACACACATGTGTACAGAAAAACATAATGGCGTGCAAGAAAAAGAGCACAAGGTAAGCGTGCAGTGTTTGTCTTCGGCATGTGTGTTTCTTTGACCTTTAGCCAAAAATGTTCTCTGATCAGGTAGCCATCAGGGAGTCCAGGGCCTGTGGTCTGTGCATGAGAGACATGTGGAGACGTTCCCCAGATGTGCCTGTTTCTGCTCCCCTGACGGGCAGGAACTCAATCGCTTCGGACAGCCCCACTGACAACGACCACATTGACCTGCCCAGAGCTCCGAGCCCTACATACCCCTCCACCCCCTCCACCCCACGGCCCCCTCCCCACCCCCGTGCCGCGACTGTACCAGTTCCTGTAAGACTGGCTCCCCCCGGGGTCAGTGTTCACCATGGCTCTTATTAACACACATGTGTTAGGCCACGGAGCGAATCCTATCGGGGAAAAAAAAGAGAGCCCTGAAAAAGTGGATCGAACAAAAGAACAAATAGAGGGCAACTGCAACCAGCTTTTGATGTTCGGGAGAGTCTGTGAGAGCCTGGCCCGGTGAGCTATGGAGTGTTTCCATCTGTAGGGTCCCACCTTACGAACCCGGCCAGGCACATTCATTAGCGGGAGCAGGGAGGTCGCTGTCCACTGCAATCAAGGTGCTGAAAGGTCCACAGAGACGTGACCCCCACAGGACACTCTCAGCTGGGCTGTGTGTTTTGCAAACAGCCAAAGACGGATAAAATAAATCAAACGAAAAAAAAAACATTAAGCTCTCCTTTCGGGGGAAAAACGTGATGATGGACTTGTTCCCTTTCTCTTCTGGCTGAAGTTTTTTTTTTTCTGTCCTTTTAACACATCTTGAGTACACAGCGGGCCACCTGCTCTCACTGACCGTATTTGTTGGCTTTCTGGGAAACTAAACACTTGAGCTTGCAGCTCACAACACGCATGACTTGGGTCCGGGGCTGCGTCGATCGGGGTCAGCGGATGACCCGTGTCAAGAGCACTGCTGTCAATGCACTTGTGACTGATTCCAAACTGGACTAATGCCGGTCATAAACACAGGACCTGGACAGTGGAGTAGGCTGTAATAGTGAAAGGGAAAGCACCAACACTCTCTCTCTTTCACACAATTATACACACACACACACACACATATGCACGCACACGCACACGCACACGCACACACACGCATACACACGCACACCCAAACGCTAACAGACGCTAACAGACGGCGAGCGCGAGATGGATGGAGTGTTTAGTGATCGCTGCGGAGGGAACTGGAAGTCCAGCAAAGCCCACATGTGGCTGCGCACAGCACATCCAGCTCCGAGCCGCTCAGCTTGTTATGATTGGAGCCACTTCACAGGCTTTTGCATTTCCCTGTTGATCTTACGGCAGCGCGAGGGCTGCCAAGGCATGCAACCCATTGCATCTGGACCTGGTTGTCTGCAGGGGTTGGCTATGCTCGCTGACTGTTCCCGTGCTTTTATGATATCGGGAATTAGCGTTTTTCTGGAGCAACAGCCATAATGCTGATGCATGGATGCAGAAACGCGTGGCCCCCGTTGATGGAAAACATGCGACATGCCGATGCTTCCCTGTTAATTGTCAAGCCCTAGATGTAGTCTGTAAAATTTCCTACGTTTTGCAAAATCACACGTCATCAAATCAGTAGGCTTTCTTTCATCAGGGAGACAGATTGCTGAACATTAAAATGATGTACTACAAAAGTGTTCCTTAAAAAAAAAAGAACACTTTTCCACATATGTTGAATGAATTATAATCCCGTATGTTGAGACTAGTATAGCAACAGTCGCTCATTAGAACACTCAGTCTGTTGAAGTGTTGTACTGGACAGAACCACCAGGTGTTGCTCTGCCTCAACGCAATGCCATTACTCTAGACGGGTACTGAACCTACCAAACGAGCAGAACATGCACGAGTCAAGGCAACACGGCGACTAATACTGTTCATGCAGGACAGCAGATGTGAGCTGCTCTTTAATTAAAGGAGGACACTGAAATGGACATTACCGGATAGCCGTCTCGTCCTGGCGTTCCCTGGAGGATTACGGTCCACAAAGCAAAACAAGACAAAGACCAGGATTAGGATTACAACACAAATGGATTTTGTTGTTCATAAATATGAGGTAGTAGTAGCATTGTGATGAATGTAGCTGCTTTTGATGCAAACACTAAAGTCATTAAAAAATATATATATACATGAATTAAATCCTAGTACTATATATACATATTGCATCATCGTGCATTCATCCTCTTGAACCACATAATGACCATGTTTCCACATGCAAAAAAACCCCTCAACTTCCAAAATCCGTGAGTGGATCCAAACTGTCAGATTGTGGGACACGTGAACACACTCAGCTGCTCACTGTATGCGTATTTATGTTTTTATCGTGTTGTGACGACAAATCATCTGCGAAAGCCATAACGCGTTGGCTTGAGATACAGAGAGATCTTGTCCTCTGTGGTGTCATAAAGTTCCCAGTTGCAGCCGAGATCAGCGGTTCATACGGGACAGAGACATCTGTGTCTCAGACATCGAGCACTCTGGCTGCGGCCTACATGCGCCCCACTGATGCCTCTATTCTGTGGCGCTTTCATGTGCCGTTCCCATAAAAGCGGCACATAATCAATCCCGAGAGCGAGAGTGACAGGACTCCATCTCGGCGTGGCCAAGGACTATGCCATTTAAGGTGGCGACCATTCAAGGCCGTGCGGTATAACTCCACCAATTGACACATGGTCCAAGGACTTCCGCAGGAATGCTTTTTACTCGGAGTCGCTCTGTCTTTGCTGTGAGCCTTTTTAAACACATGATCGCCCACCTGGGATTCATAAAACTAATACTATGCTTCTCAGTAGGCCCAGAATCAGCGCACTGACATGAAAACTTTTCAGTAGCTTGCCTCTCAATGTCATTTTCACTGAGCATTTGTTTTGCATAGAAATCACTTTCCCTTTTCAAATAAAACCTAAAGAACAGTGTTAGTTGAATGTGGAGTGGCGGCTATGTTTGATGAGGCGTTGACAGCAGCTTTGGCGGAAGCGGTAAGATGGTCGGTAATGATGCGTGACCACACACAGTTCTCATCGGATCGGAGCCCAGTGGATTTGGATTTGAAAAACACAAATAAACCAAGAGCATTTGTTCTACGTTACCAAGACGACCACGACAAGTTACTCACAGGTGTTCCTGAAACACAAGAAACAAAGAAATGGAGACATTACAAGTGGGGCAATACACACATGCACAAATGTGGTTGGTATTGGTAACATTGATTAAAAGAGTTCATACAACACGCTCAACTCATGAAATATTAATGACTGGGTGCTTATGCCCAAAAAGAAAATATCAAATCAAACGAGAGTACAGTACTCCTAGTCATGCATAACTTTTTATTGCTTGTCCACAGGCAATAAAACATTGATTAAAAGACATCAAATCTGCACAACATTCTGCTTTGTAACGGTTTCTCGTGAATATCAACAGACAGCAAAATACAGCATGATTGCTGACGGACACAGATCCAGTGCACGTGCCGGGACTGGTGTGGGCCGGCCCACACATCCATTCATACCAGAGGTGTAAAAGTCCGGCCTCGGAAAGTACAGACCCTGCCACATTTTTTTGCTCCAACCATTCACTTAATCAGATGATTCTAATTAGTACAAATCTAAAAACCAAGTAGATCAGCCAATTAGTGAAATCACCTGTGTTAAGCGAACGGGTAGAACCACTTTATGGCAGGACATGTACTTTCTGAAGCCGGACTTCTACATCTCTGCTTCATATTGTATGACCTACTGTACATTTGAGTCTGTCATACGTTAAAGCATGGTATACATGGTATATACAATGGCATTATTGGATTTGGATTTGGATTCATTGATTGATGAGAATAATCAATGTCATCAAGTCTTCGTGAGGAGAACCACATACGCGTCGTGCACACACACACATACCCACGCATACACTGACACATGCACACACTGACACACACACACACACACACACACACACACACACACACACACACACACACACACACACACACACACACACACACACACACACACACACACACACACACACACACACACACAATGGAATAGATATAACTCTGGGCAAGCCATGTCCAAGCCTCAGTGTGGAGCGAGCGGCTGGTGAGCAGATCCATATGGTAATTGGCCGAAACAGAGCCTTTCATATGCATATGTTGGACCTCCAGCACGCACACACGATCCTACTCCTCTCCCCAGTAATGGCTGAAATCTCCTCATTATTCCACATCAGTCGTCTCAACACAGACCTCCTGGATCTCTGGTCTCACCTCAAAATACTTGACATTTGAAATCTGCTGGTGCCTTGAAACTTAATCCACAACACTGAGGACACACATGTCAATCTAATCAGGAAGCACTAACATGGATAGCTATTACAATTGAGCGTACGCATTCATTGTGGAACATCCAAAATGATTCTGGAGATATCCATGCATTGACACATTAAAAGTCCATACTGGTTCCATTCTCACTCAGATAGGATGCAAAATGTTGCACAATGACCAATGACACCCAGAAGACACGATGTTTTCTGGTCTCTTACATTTTGTCATTCAATCCATCATGGAAACAACTGGATTGTGTGTGAGTGTGTGTCCATCCTGGAGAGCATATGGTATGTGTGTGTGCGTGTGTGTGTGTGTGTGTGTGTGTGTGTGTGTGTGTGTGTGTGTGTGTGTGTGTGTGTGTGTGTGTGTGTGTGTGTGTGTGTGTGTGTGTATGTGTTGTCCCTCATTTCCCTCTAAAGGACAACATCAGGGTAAGGCTAAGGTCACCACTCTTACACGCATCTCATGTTTGAATGACTTAGACTGGGCCACCACAGCTATAGCACTTCAACCTCTCCATGGCAGAGTCTCCATCATTCCCGCCAGACCTCCAGTGCAGCTCAATAGCTTCCCCCTGCCTCACGTCTATTACTTCATAAGTCATTATCTGATCATCTTTATAGCTAGTATTACACAAGCGCTGTCTGTCCCTCACGTCTCACCGTAGCTAGCTAACCGAGGATGACTAAGGCATTACTGCAACATATTTGGTTTCAGTTCAATTTCCTGAAAGCCTGAATGAGCTACCATGTTCCGTCAAGTCCACATCTGCATCAAGAACGGACAGAAATATGCTTGTCCTCAGTATCCCTCCATGCCTGCATGAGCTTGTTGTGTAGGGGAATGACCACAGCTCCATGACCATCGGGGTTGTTACTGCTGGCCACATGCCCTGAAGTCAATTTGTTTAGAAATGTGTGTTTATGTACTATAATAATGTACGCAATAACACAGCATATGGAGACAAAATCTCCTCCATCTTTTTGTAAACTGTTTACGCCGGGTAGAGAGGGTCAAAGGCAACAAGTGCTGGGTATTTTATCCATTCCTCATTGATGCCTCTTTGTGATTAGTGGCATTGTTGTGGGCATGCATGTGCCATCGGGCACCACAGAGCGACGCATTTCTTGACAAATGCAAATGAGGGATTTCGTTTTTTTTTTTTTTTTGCTTTTTTCGACGCTGAGGAATTAGATCCAGGCGCCAAAAGCTCATCCAAAAACATTGGAGCCCAGCGTGGAAACAATGTGTGGGCTGAGACAGAGAGAGAGAGAGAGAGAGAGAGAGAGAGAGAGAGAGCTCTCTTTGGTGCAGCGAAACGAGAGAGCGGGCATAAAGCATGCACGCCCTAGTCTTACATGACACCAGCTTAGATGAAACACATACATTAAGAACGTAAAGCTGTATTGATGGAAATTAAGTCCTTTCTTCTTCTTCTTCTTCTTCTCTCTCGCTCTCTCTCTCTCTCGCTCTCTCTCCCTCTCTTTCTTTGTAATTCGCCGGGGAGGGAGGTCATACGTTCACATACCCTCAGTGTCACAGGACATAAAGAGGAGATAGGCGCTAGGCTAGCACGGCGCTAAGATGAGAGCCATTTCCCATGACTGCTGCATAGTTTCCCCCTTGATCTCTCATCAGAGGAGACAAGAAATGCATGCATGAGACAGTCCAAGGGGGTCTGTCTCTGGTCATATTCAGATGCCAGAGGAGATTTGATATCGCGGCTGGAATGTAACACTGAATAGAGCTTCATGACACCGGGGGCCTTAGGGGAGGACTCGGACTCGGACCCTGGAGAAAATCATGCTATCGGCTAAACAAATGATCCATCTTGCACAATGACCAATGACACCCAGAAGATAAGACGTTTTCTGGTCTCTTACATTTTGTCATTCAATCCATCATGGAAACAACTGGATTGTGTGTGTGTGTGTCCATCCATCCTGGAGAGTGTATGGCATGTGTGTGTGTGTGTGTGTGTGTGTGTGTGTGTGTGTGTGTGTGACTCCATCCTGGAGAGCGCATGGTCAATTGGATGTAAAAACAGGTCGTTTTCAGCAGATCAAACCGGGCCACAGACAGCAGGGGAGGTGCTGCAGGGGAGCTTTTTTATGGAGATGTCGCTGTGATTTTTGGAGCCTGTCAAATGCCCCCCCCCCCCCTCTCCCCCCCTCTCCCCCCTCTCCCCCCCCATCTCCCTCGCCCCCCTGTCATGAAAGCCAAAGAAATCAAACACAGAACAAAGACACAGTTCTTCTCCGTCTGTGCCTGCTCTAGTGAGTATTAGTGCAGTCTTGTTCAGGTCTGCATGTGTGTGTGTGTGTGTGTGTTGGGGTGGGATGGGGGGGGGATTCGGAATTCATATCCACGACAACCCCCACAAAACACACACCGAAGATAATCTCCCCTCCTATCTACACAGCTTCGAACAAGTCAAGTAATGTACATGCGGACCATAGGTGGTCACAGACTTGGTCTGCTCCCTTCAGTAAATACGGAATACCAGTGAGGGTGTCAGTGCAAGCCCCCTGCTGTATCGCCAGACCACCAAGGGAGAACGACAGCGGGATGATTTAAGAGCGCTGCCCCCCACCTGTGATACACTAGGAGCGCGGCGCTAATGTACATTTGGGCGCCAGATCCTCGGAGCCGAGGCTACTGTACGCCTCAGAGAAGGCCCTGTCTGTCGGTTTCACACTCTGCTGTTAAACGCCGAGCGCTTTCAGAGACGCTCAGATGTCCGCCCGATAATCCATCACCTCGTGGTAAAGCTCGATCTGGTCCGCAAGATGTTCTTTATTACAATCTCAGTCGGATCTCTGAGCCATCGGATCTGAACCACTCACCTCCGGGCCTGAGAGTTGTTCGCGGTCACTCTGGCTACAATGTGATTCAACAAAATGTCTGAGGGACTCAAATGAGCCTACTTGTCTCTGTGACGCACTCTATTTCTGTCCTTATAAGGGTGAGTCTAGTCAGGAGTCTTAAACACTCTCACCTAAACAATAAGCCTTCATAATGACTCACTGGGAAATTATAATGGGAGCCTGAGGAGTCTGAGGAGATAAACAGGCTTATGGGCCGACAGTCACTTTTCCCACTATTTCACCAGCTTCTCTCTTCACCAACGTAGTCCAAACATACACAAACATGCCATGCGTGGGACAAAAGCAAAATGTCCACTGAATTTATCACAAAATGTACACAACAGAAAATGGCACAAAACAAGATGGACAACCAAGTCATTTGTTCAGGACAAACTCTGTCGTCTGAAATGTTTGTATATGTAAACATTCTCCAGAATGAAAAACTCTTTTTCTATTTTTCCCCCCCTTTGTCGCCATACTCATACCAAAATAGAGCACACACAACAACTTGATTTGTATTTCTCACAGATGTTTGGCAAATGAGCAGTTCAAAGAGAGACAATAAACTCCACCAACTCACCAGGATTGCCTCTTCTACCACGCTTCCCAGGAGGCCCTGTGACACGAAAGAAAAGTGAGAGTAAATACAGAGTAGATAGTTAATCAATCATTTTGATATGCTTTGAACATGATGAGCATATTTCATTTGAGGAAAACCGATGTGACATGATGCGGCTTCGCTGTGGACGGCTAACAGCACAGGCACTCATAACGACCATTTGCAATCTGTCTACTTAAAACAATGGCAATGTTTTTTTCTCTTGTCCTGCCCAGTGGAACATAACATGTGTTTTATTAGTATCTGTCTTTTTGGGGGTCTTCATGACATGTAGTCTCTGAAATCTTTAATTTGCAAAACTTGAAATACCATAGACTGACGTGCCAAACATTACAAAGGATATCAGAATCCAAACACTATTCAGTGTATTGTTTTTGCTCCCACCGCACCCATTACCCCAATATATTGATAATTCCACAGCTGACCAGATAACCCAGTTTCCTTGCAAACACAACTGACTGTGGGTGAGCACATTGCATCATTTTGTTTGGGTTTGGCTGTGACTTATGCCAGTTGAGAGATAACACAGTCTGATAACATGACTGCAAAGCGCCAATTAGCCTGCCTCACTGAAGTCATATAGAACATGCTCTCAGCCCTGTCTCAGCTGCTCAGTGGCATGCTACCATCCACACCGTGGGATATCTCTGATGGGCCACAAGCACCCAGAACAAGGGGGAGAGGGAGAGGGGGGGTCCAGCGTGAGAAAAAAAGGCAGGTCCGCTTCCCATTTTGTGGATGAGGCCTGGCTGATTACGCTCGAGACGTCCCGAGGAGTGTCCACACCGGGCCGATAAGAGCTCCTCTGGGAAAGGGCTATTCCTGACGGCCAGAGAGGAAACGCGGCGACCACCTCGCGCTTCCCCTCTCGGCTGGAGGACAGCTCCCCTCGGCCAACAATGACATCACGCCAGCCAAGCAAACAAACTAAGTTGTTAACACGGCCAGCTCGTCGCAGGAGAGGCTAAACGACGTAGAAAAGGGAAGATTTGTTGCTCTGTTAATAACAAGGCACGTCTCGGAAACAGGCATCCCTGAGGTTTGTCGGGAAGCTGGAGGATTCTGCCTTTCGGCGTGACTGGGAGCAACAAAGGAGGCCAGAAGACGAGAACCCCTTCGCTTTGATAACGCCTCGCTTTAGATTAGGGTTGAGTGATGGCCAATGAATAGGCGATGAAATCTATAGCCTGACATGGGCTACACCCATCGCCCATGAGCCCGTGATCAGTCCTGACAAGAGTGGCCGACGCACTTTCATGTTCACATCGCGGCGGCTACTCAGAGCGTGCTATCGCAAGGCGTGGGTGGGAGCAGTTAAGACATTTCAAACTCAGTTAAGCGCCTAATCACTCCCATCCATGTCTCAAGTCAAATTGCCCTGTAGGTTTACACAGAACTTGTCACGAACCAAAATAAATTGACAGACTGTCAGTCTGAACAAAGCTGTTTTCTTTTTGTACCCAGCATTAATATGTCCGTTATCTGTCTTTGCTATCTGGCCTTAGTTCAGAGAGCAAAAGATGGCCAGGAGTGATTCAAAGCTAACGCTACCTATTAGACAAAACAATGATACATGGCACACCATGGTCTGCCCAAAAAACTGTTGACATAATAGCTATCAATACAAGCTGTAGGTAACACAATCCCCGGCTTTCTCACCTTGCTGACAACTTCAGAGTAGAACAAAAATACTTACTTAAACAATATCTTTACTGAGATAACACAGCAGACAAAACAGTGAGTGTAGAAAACCCAACATACAGAACAACACACGACAAGGCCTGACTGGTGTTCTCTATGCAGTGGTAGCTTAATCCGCAGCTTTAACTGCTTATCCCTGTTTGATAGCATCTCATTATGCTGTTATATTTTTCTTCCTCTAATCCCCTGGGCTAAGCTGGGAGGTTTGATAAGGTAACAGATACCGCCGGTCCACTGCTTCAAATCAGTGGAAATCAAACATGGGAATGGCAAGACCTGTGGCCAAATGGGAAAAGTTCGGCATTCGCAAAGGGTCTACTCTCCGTGTTTTTGTTTCAGGCCAAGATTGTTGAACCAGATGCAGGTACGATGATGTTGTCGCTAGCTAGCCCAACTGCCGGCAGGATGGAGCACTGTTTCTGTTTGACAAGTGCTCCTGAAGGAATGCATTTGCTGCTTGACCTGCCTCAACCACACGCAAAAGCAATGAAGTCGGAAAGGCTGCCAGCAAAGTGGCCTGAAAATAATCGTTGTGTATTTTTATATGACTGGACTGGCTGCACTCAGGTGTGCTTTCTGGAATGTTCTCTAAGCGATGCTCAGCACTGTTTACTAGCCGGTCTGACTTACTAAGTCGCGTGTTATGGTCAGCACTGACCCGAACCATATGTACCACCACCATGCTGATTGGAGGCAGCGGGGGTTAGGGATTCAGACTGGTGACTGAGTGGGACCGGTTCAATCCTGAGGTGGCAGCTGAGGTGCCCTTGAGCAAGGCACCAAGGCCCCAACTGCTCCCCGGGGCACTCCAGTGGGTGTTTGTGTGCTCACTGCTCACTGTGTCTTCATTGTTCCTAGTTTGTGTGCTCAATAACCACAGATGGATGAGATGCAGAGGAAGAATTCCCCTCGGGATGAATATTTCTCTATCTATCTATCTGAGTTCACACCCAGAGCTTGGTGAATTGGTAACCTAACATGACACCGGCTAAAATTATGTCACACCAACATGAATAAATAATCCCTAATATGACAGGCTGTATTATACACTTTAAAGTTAACAACTGCACTTAATGGATGTTAGTTGATGCAAGTTGTCTGTTAATGGTTACAAAACATGTCCTTGCAAGATCATCACAGTTGTCTTAACATCCAGTCCTCGTCCATGAGGAAGTGATTCATCAGACTCTGTTTTTGTTTTTGTTCTGTTTATATTGGTTCTTTTAGTCCTCAGAACAAACACAGACCAAACAGAGTCCGTTCACGCCTGGGAAAGTGTCGGCTTTGTTTAAATGAGTTTTAAACGAGCACTCTATGAATCATGAAATTACCACTTTGAGAGGAAAAGAGAGATAGATTGAAAGGCAGCAAATGATTATAAAAATTAAACAGGATATTGAACAACATGTTGAAACAAACATAAACAATGGATACCTTCAAACTCATGACCACCACAAGGCCTTCGTTCTGGGCTTTCAAAGAGGGCTTTTGTTAATTAGTAACTTCACGCCTAGGCCTCGGCCTCCATCAGTGTTGGATTAGGAAAGGTGCCAAAGCCGGCATTAATTATGATAAATTCCACAGCCACTAAATGAACAGGTGTTCTGTGTTAAGTGTTCTAATTTGTTACATCTGAAAACGTCTTATTTCACACAAAAAGTGTGAAAAGAAGGAGGTAAAATCTAATAAATGGCCTTGGCATCTGCAGACCTCCTTAGGATCAAATTCAGACCAGGCTCTCACTAAAGGATCCCTTCTCCACATCTTAGGATACAAAGGCGCTGTTGCAGAACGCTGCCTAAATAAACTAATAGTAAAAATGACCACGGCAGGAAACATGGCTGCTCCCCTCACCCACACACACACACACACACATACACACGCACACGCACACACATATCTTTTGCTCCCCAAACGCATACATGCATGCATTTGTCTACATCAGGTTTCAGTAGCACTTACAGTGATCCCGCATGTGTTAAAAAGTTTAGCACAACTCTGCCAAATCTGAAACCTGGCCAGAGATTTGAACTGAATTATGAACTGAGCAATGATGCGAATCAAAGTCCATATTTGTATGAAACATGCATGTGTGTATTTTTATAGCACTAGTTCTGAAGAGCCAAAAATACATTCTTCTTGAGCTACACAGTCTGTGTGGTGCACAGAAGGCCATCACTAAAACACAACACATTTGCAAAGATACCTGGCCCTATGCTTGGGAATTTAATGGACAATGGACATCAAAGGAAAAAATTGTGTCAGTCGTTTATTTTGATATCAAACTGAAGCATTATTTCTATTTTATTCATGCCCTACCTGTGATGCATTTTTGTCTAAACCTGCTTTGTAGAATTAGCTGTTTTGTAAGGAGAAGAAACTCGTAGAATCACGCAAAAGTTCTGCAAACTCGACTCCAGTTCAAAGGCAAGAAAGGACTTTTACAAGCCATCAAAATCTGGCAAATGCAGTTATGAGTGTAGTGACAGAATTGAAATGAAAGGGAATTACTGGCAAATAGATCATGTTGATGTATGGCTATAGGTTAAGCGCTCAGAGACTTACTCATACACAAACTATGTGTCGGGAGCAGATCCGGGCGTCATGCTCCTCCAGTCTGATTTATTCTTTATTGTTTGTCGAGCACATGTTGTAGCGCAAGCCTAGACTACTCATTTCACTGGAATGGTTGGTTCTAACCTCGCAGCCTGTCTCTTGTAATAACCGTCTTAGTTAAACAGAGAAACACTAGAAACCCGCAGAACATCACCTCCAATTCCACAATACAAAACTAATGTCTATTCTCCTCTCCAGCCTGGCTCTGTCCTCTAAATGACTAATTCTTTGTGTGCATTTTTTTCCCCTTTTACAATAAATTACAATGCTGCCAAACATTTTTCATGGAACATGTCTGCATTGCTCCTTGTAATCACCATGTTGCATAGTTTGTTATCCACTGATGTGTAACAACTTAATGATATGTTAATGCTTTAACCTCAACCATCTTGGCTAAAACACAGCTCATTGGCGGTAGCCTTGTGTGCAGACCTCATCTAAACATGCATATATCATCGAGACTATTCACTGGTCATTTCTGCCAGGACATTATCCGTATATTAATTTTTTTGAGGAATAATCTAAATATATTTGAATATATTATTTTGCTTACAGCACATACATAATAGCTAATTTGATAGGCTATATAAATGACTCCAATTTGAATTACAATAACTTAAAATCCAATTACGCCACCAATCTAATTATCAGAGTGATGAAGTTTCATGAAGTTGCATATCTACGGTTTGACACATATCCTATAATTGCTACAGAGGTAGCAACACATCTGAATGTGTGTGGACAGGTTCAGGTCAAGTTCATGTGGTCCTCATTTGATTCATTTGCAACCCAAATATGGAACAAAAACCTCATCGTCCAGCAGACATACATGTGTGCATGTGAACAGCTCCACAGTCCTGAGATCAGTTCTAAAGTTACCTCGAAATGACGGAGATGTCCCTGGGTAGCATGAAACCTGATCCTCAACCTGTGCTTATGGGAGCCGTTTCCTGGCACCACTGTAGTGAGTGAAGCTGCACTTCTATTTAGGTTTAATAGGTGCAGCATGAATGCGGGCCGCTGTCTCCAAGACACTGCCAGAGCTACAGTAAATCCAGGGGGGACTAAAAGAGTTTCCACAGAAAGTTGATACCTGAGGAAATCTGGCATTTTTTAAAAAGGCAGAAAGCTCTCTAAACTGACTGTGTTTATTTGTATCTTATTGAAACGTATGGGGGAACAATTACACAATTCATCAAACTCTACCCGAGCTCCACTGGAGGCCTTGATTAGAGCAGCATTAAATCTTGCCTTGATGAAATCTAGCCTTGGGAACACTGTTATTCTTTCACGTCCATTTAATCCATGAAATTACACGCCTGTGCAATTTTGTGCATGTGTGCACTGGAAAACACGGAGGACTCCTGCATGCGTAATCTACAGGGGACACAATTTAAGCCCGACGAGAGGCCATGGTTGATCAAACCCATCTTTGTGCTGGGCCCGGTGTTGATATATACTGCCTTCTTGGTGACCGTAAACTCGGATGACCTGAATCCCGACTCCCAAAACAAGTGTGTTCAATAGATCAGCTCGGGAAACAAATATGGATTCCAGCAGTAACATGCGCAAGAAATAAGTTATTAGAACTGCTTACCGGTACTATGGTTAAGCAAGAATGAGAATGTCTCAGACGCTTCTATTGGTTGTTTTAATTTTGTGATAAATTAACTTGCCTCTTTGCAATGAGAGTGAGGCTTGCCTTTGTTTTATTGTTGCAACGGAGGCTGCCTTGCCTGGAGAGTATGATTCAGGTAACTCGGGGTACAAGATTTCCCCCCGAGTTCTTGCATTCAAGTCATTTTTGTCCTTGGGTGGGATTTCCTACACGTCATTTTTGTCCTTGGTTGGGATTTCCTACATGTCATGAATGCAGCAATATAGTCCTAATTGAGTTAATCCTCATGTTTAAATGGCATCAGATGAGGATTGATTTGTGTTGACATCAATGTTGTATTCAAGTCCAAACAAACAAATCCCACTTGTATCGATCTCATTAAAAGTAATTTGTGTCACAGCGTGCGCATTAGTTGGTAACACATTTGATAAATAATAAATCAATAAGAAAAGCCATTGTTTGTTGAACACCAGGTGCAAATCTTTCAGTCATCTGCCCCCCCCCCCTCCCCCATCCCTGTTTTTATGACCAAAAGAACAGGACATATGGTCCGTTGCTATGCCAAAGCAATCAAAACATTCTGTCAAATAAAAGGAAGCTGTTTCATCAGTCAAGCCTCTTGCAGTCCTATGCTCTAGAAGGGTTAGTGACCTGCTCCCCAAAGGCCTAAGCCAACACATGACAGACATATCTGACATCTCAAGGAGCCTGGACATGATTTACAGAAAAGAAAAAAAAAACACAAACATGTTAGATAGCTAACGGCTGTACAACCACATCACTTTTCATCTGATGCAACCCCTACTTATAACTAGAGGTGGGGGAAAAAATCGATTCTGTTCAGTATCGCGATATTTTGTGCACACAATTAAATCGATACTTGTAGCTCAAAGTATCGCAATACTTAATTATATAATTTAATTATCCATTTTACTTTTATTTGAGTCGAGTTTACTCAGGGTTTACTCTGATCACATTAAATTAGCTTATTACGCTTATAAGGGGGGCACGTGTTGTGGTGTTTCATTGTGCATTCAACAGCAATAATAAATGAAAATGGCTTCACAATCACAGCCTGTTATACACGACACTCGACACTTCTTTCACATCGAAAAAGGTGGGTGTATTTTGGTTTTCAACAAAAAGTGAATAGTAAGGACCTTGCAAAGTGAGTTGAACAGTGTTATTTTCCTAATTTTTTGTAATGACTTAGAATAATATGAGAGACATGAATAGCAATATATCGCAAAATCGAATTGCAATACTTGGTGTATCGCAATATGGTAAGAATCGCAATATTATCGAATTGTGGCCCAAATATCGCAATAGTATCGAATCTTATTTTTTTGCCAATTCCCACCCCTACTTATAACATAGAAGCACAATTATCACTCAGCTTGTAAAGAGACATAGACAGGACACTCATCTTAAGCCCCCAAAATCCTCCTGCAGCTTTTCCAGATAAGGCATTTAATTGAGTTGTGCCTGGCTATTCCCTGAGGTGAGCACAGCGCACAGGTCTCTCTGTGATCTCCCCCTAAATGAGAAACTTCCACTGAACAAATAAGAGGATCTGCAGCGATGGGGCGCTATCCTGGAAGCAGGCGGCCGGAGGAAACCCAATCCCGTATTATGACTGCCGCGAGATCAAAACCGGAGGA